>NC_056728.1:574271629-574506629 GCF_019279795.1 Protopterus annectens | reverse complement strand
ACAACAAAATTTAAAACCCTGCAAAGAGAGGGGCTTTGTCCCCCACCCACCACCAACTAAATATACCAGCTCTGAGATCACACTACAGTGGGGAAAAGGGCAAATCCCCAATGATGGCCAAGCACGTCCTTTCCCTAGGAAATTCTTTGCTGAAATAATGGTTCGCTTAATTGAGCTTTCGCTGAATAGTGTTCGGTGATTAGTGATTCACTCAAATGAAGCATTCATTGAAGTGATATAGACCTGTATATTATACTCCGCTGCTTTGCTCTTCATCTCTTACTAGTCTGGTCACTCTCTAGTTTACATTATTTATTTTTTCTGCTCTTTCAAATGGACCCTGACATTTAGCCATAAATGTGTTTTCTGTGGAAGTGACCAAAACTACCACCTGGTCTCCAGCTTTGAATTCCCCAGTCCTTGCATTTATATTATATACCTCATGTGTCTGGGCTCTATTTCTGAATAATGGACATCTTGCAAGCTGGTATGGTTTTCTATGACACCTTTAAATGTAGCTTTTTCTTCTTTCCAAGTTTATCTGCCAATATCTAACAGTTCACAAGGAGGTCTTACCATTTAATATCTCCAGAAGAGTGAACCCTGTTGAAGCTTGTGGTAATTATCTGAAGGGAAGTATGGCATTAATTGGTCCACGTTTTTCCATTTTCATTAGTAACATTTGTCAACATGGATTCTAATATTCATCTAAAATGCTTCACTAGCCCATCAGTCTGGGGATGTATACTGACTATTTTAATCGCTTGACCTTAAACAATGGCACAGTTGGTACATTATTCTGGAGATAAATTAAGTCCCTGATTGTTAAGTTTTCCTCAGATAACTGTATTGTAGAAAAAGTGCACTAACTCCCTAGATATACATCTAGCATTAGTTTTGCACAAGGAAATAGCTTCAGGGTACTTAGCTGCATATTCCAAAATAACCAGAATATACTGAAACACATCATTGATTTTGCCAAAGGACTGACAATACTACTTTCAAATGGCACCTATATAATGAGCATTGGAACTAAAAGATTTTTAAAGCCTGGGTGAAGGGTTGTCTTCTGCCACTGAACGCATCCACCACATATGTTCTTAAGTTCTTTCAGTACTCCTGCCCAGTAAATCCTTCTAGGATCCATTCGTAGGTGACCCTCTAATACATGACTATGTGATAACCTCATCATTAGCTTTCTGAAAGTTTTGGGGAATACGAGTTGACATATCACTTCTTTTCTGTCTTTATTTACTTTGTACAATAACTCGTTTTTGTAGCTCAAAGTAAGGGTAGGAAATGAAAACATTCTGTTCAGCTTCTTCTCCTACAATGTTTCCCTTGCTGTTGTTAAAGTGTCATCTTCCAACTGTGTTTTCTAAGTTTACGTGACTTACTTGAAGTACTTGAAGGTCATTCAGTTTGCGAGTTTCCTTAGGACAAGTCCTGATGTAGAAGGCAGAGCCTCCATTCCTACCAATACAAGCACTGGGGTCTCACTGTCTAACTCTTCTCTGAAGAAAGACAGCACAAACCAGTACAGTGTCCGTTATTATTTCTCCCTTATTCATTTATTCCTATTCTTTTCTTTTATAAAGCCAAGGAATAGAACACTGTTTTAGGGTTCCTGCATTTTGGCTCAACAGGAATACCATTAGTGCTCTATGCAAGGTTATCCTGTCTCTCACGATACACTACCCTTTCCTTTTCATAGTCTTATTTAAGTGTTCTCCCTTTTTCTCAGTGTCAGAGAGTACTACTATCTCACTTTTTTAGGCTCACCTCCCTTTATCTCAGCATGACTGAGAATCATCTTCTGACTTACATGTTCTTCTGAAGAATGTTCTCCCTCTACAAGGGGTATCTCAAACCATTTTTTCTTCAGTTTTTCATTTTTCTTTACTTACAGATACCTGTAGCATAGAATCTTCCTGTACTTAAATTTTCTTTCTTAAACTAACAGAAATGGGTAAACAGTTCTGAACAGCCACAGTTTCTTTGTCTTTTGCTACACTACTGAAGTCTTTCCCATTTGTAACTTTACCCTACTAAACATTCATCTTCTACTTAAAATTCTCCGTTTGGGAGCTTTCTGGTTTAGCTTAACAGACATATGAGAATTCTGCTCAGATTGTGCATTTTCACCTCTCCTATCGTCATTCCTTTAGAATGTACCTGTCCCTCATTGTACTGATCACTTTTCCTTTAGGTTTTGTACCACTTTCAGACTGGACTCTTTTACTGTGTTGCTCATTTCTTTTTCCTTTCTCTGTTCTTGTAACCTGCTCTTCTGAAGGTGTATATTGACATATGCCTTTAAATGGTGCAGATTCTTATTCTCTCTGCAACCTTGGCTTTTTTTTTTGTTTCTTTGAGGTTTTCAAATAATAGTACATGGTATCTGTTAGATTCACTTACTCTTATGAATGCATCTGGTAGTTGCAGTCTACTTTTCCAGGTTAGTGTAAGGTGTAGGTTTATTCATTTGCTGGTTCCCTTCCTCACATTGATGAAGTAGGGTATCAAAAGGAGTACCTTCTTATAACTAAGTCCATAAATCTTTAAGTATGGAAATATATTTTCCTATTATCCCATCGTGTTAAACTGGGAACTAATGAAGCACAGTGAAGAAGCTTCCCAAACACAGTTTGTATTTCTAGTTGAATAATGGAAAGTTGTTTTCTATCTCATTACTTCAACTACATTTTAGTAAAGGTATTATTTGTACATACATACTATGACTTTTATAATTGTGACCATGCTGTCTGAATCCAGTAGTTCCTGCAGCTACCTGGCATCATTTAAAACATTACACTTAATTAACATTGCTGTAGCACAATCACAAAAGGCTGACTCCACAATTTTTGCAGATAGCTAATCATTTTCCATAGGTTTTCACAGGTATAGCAGTGGTACCATTACTCGAAATAAAATAGCTGTATAGCCCCCTTCCCACACTTAAAGCAGAGTATGCCAAAATATTTTATTTTCCTTTTATTACAGGAATTTAACAAATGTATTACCAAAAGCCTAGACTGTTCAGTTTTAAACATATTTTTAATATAGTTTCGTTGTATAACAATCTCTGTAGCAGTTCCAACAAAATGTTCAGTATCCTTATGGTTACTGAAAACACCTGATTTCATAAAGAAGTAGACAGAGCGTGTTTACATTTATCAATGCCTTAACATTTCCATCATTTTACTTTTATCATGTCAACCCTCAGCATCTTGGCACAATTTAGTTAGACATTTTTGATCACAACTGAGATCTTATCATTTTATTAGGAGAAAATACCCAGCTGTGAGACTCTTGAGCTTGTACCTAAGTTAATAATGGCTTCTTTTATTATTTTTATAGCCTTAATAATCAGTCCTTTCCCTCCCTCCCTCCCTTCCTTCCTTCCTTCCTTCCTTCCTTCCTTCCTTCCTTCCTTCCTTCCTTCCTTCCCTCCCTCCTTCCATAAAGGCTTTTAAAGTCTCTGAAATACACTGAACTTTGAGGATTCTAGTCCAGTCTCTCCAGTCCTAATTTTCGTAGTGGGTGTACTGATCAAAGGCTGACAGGGGTTCCCTCAGGTCTTCCTCTTTGGTCATATTTTAAAGGTATTTATACAGCTCTGGGAATAGACATCATACCTTCAACAGCAACGTTTCAGATTTGCAAGAGTTGTTTGACTGTAGTCGTCTTAGCATTTAGGCAGATATGATCTAGGTGCAGTATAAGCAACAGTAACACACACACACACACACACACACACACACACACACACATACACACACACGCACATACATGCACAGTACTGGCCAATTCACAATAGCACTGGAATTCTTTCTCTTCGAATGGGCTAATTTTCCTTAGCAATTTAACATCATGTGTTGAGAGGAAGTAAAGTTTAAGACTTTTGGAACAAAAGATGTGCCAAAACGGTTTCATTCTCCTCCAAAAAAGTCAAGGATTAATACAAATGTGTATTATTTCATGAAGAAATAAAAGCCAGTTGTGCAGTCTCTTTCTGACACAACCACAACTCTCAACCTCTTAACACAAGAAATCTTGACAAAGCCAAAAATATTGGGGGGTCAAAGAGTCAAAAATATGGACACATTTTAAATATTGCTCTTATTAACTTAAAAATAAGCTAAATTAAAAATGTTTGTGTTACCATGCATTTTTTTTGGTTTGCCATCAAATGGTCGACAGTAACTTGCTCAACAGCCACCTCCTCAACCATGGTAGGAGCAACTGTCAGAATGTCGACATTCATTTGTACATCCATTTAAAAAGACGTACACGGGCAGGGAGTTTCATCCGGTATTTCAGTGGGAGAGTTCCACCTTAAGGTCGACAGAATTTGTTGACGTTGCTGCGTCGATCATACAACCTACTTCATATTAATGAGTCGACATTATTTGTCACGGAAATCACCATTCGTGGATGTATTTTTCGTCCTTTTGATAGTAAATCATTTTTTCTAAAGGATATGAAGTTTGAAACTCAAATGTCTGGCATTATTTAGTGGATTCAACTCTCACTGATTTGCAGAAAACCACAAATGATATGAGAAAAAGACTGAAAATATTAGGCAAAAATCCAGATACTTGAGAAGTATAGACACAACCAAATGCATCAAGATAACTTTCTGACCAAAAGGGAAAAAAAATATATAGAGTACCTTTTCCTGAAAAATCTAGGAGTCCTATAAATAGGCAGCAATTATTTCCAAAACAGTTCAATAATTCCTTCTGCATTGGCAAGAAACAGGAATTCTTCCCTTCCATTAATCACTTACCTTTTTCCTGATAAGTTCATAGCATACAAATGTCCTTCAGAGCCTCTCCATCTGGATTCCTTCACAGAAAAATGTCCAGGCTTTTTCAGAATAGTCCACAGGAATCCCTCCTTGCTACGACATAACACCCAGAAGTAATGTTCCAGGCAGCATTCCTTATCCTCTAAGGGGGTCAATTACTCTGGCTTGTTATAACTACAGTCTTCATTTTCACATACCATTTAATTACATAACTGTTTCTATTAACTGAACCATGAAGGAATCCTTTCTGCTTAATAAGCAGTATTTACCTTCTTAAAGCAACAGTTCTATAACTGTTTACATCATGTTTTTAAGCATCAGTTCTCTTTACAATTACTTACATAACATGGTGTTGTTCAAGCAACTGCACACACAAGCGCGCACACACACACACACACACACACACACACACACACACACACACACACACACACACACACACACACACACACACACACATACACACGCACACACTGACACGCACAGACACACATATCCCTGTGGAAGCATTCTAACATTCTAATTTCCAGAAACTGCAATGAGGAATGTCCTGTCATTTCCATAGTTACACATGGTGTGTCCTCTCTTCCATATTTACTTTTGTGTTCTGTTGTCATGATCCATTCCAATGCAGAGGGTTATACCACCTCCTTCCAATGCAGAGGGTTATACTACCTCCTTCCATTGCAGAGGGTGATAACACCTCCTATTTTATACACCTTCTCCCTTTTATAAACTGAGTACCTTGATATGTACTGGTTTTCCTATGCAACACGAAAGCACATAATTTCGACTCCATTTTCCAAAAGGTAAATATAGATAATGTTGAGTGGAAAACCCTAAAAAAATAAATTCTTTTCTATAGGAAGCAAGCCCCCATGAATCCCCTCACCCTTTGTGTAGGTGCTCTGCCCCAGCATCCCCTTTAAATTATATATATACTAACTGCATGGTTGAACCACAGTGAAGAAAAGGACAAAAAACATTAAAAATGCATCTTTGTTTCACCCCATAGAACACTCTGCAGTAAAACTCGACTCAACATTAATTTTTTACGCTAAAGTGCTGTGGAGAATCATCTAGCAACAAAGTGTAAGTAAGCAGTGAAGGTTTTATATGTGCTTATATCACTATTATGAACTGTGTGCTGCGATAACTACACAAAATATACACAAATTAACTTCTTAAAATCATGTTGTGTAGGAAGAACCTCATAATAGCTTGGCACCATGATCATAACCTTTGTATTTTATCATTTCTTTTGTTAGATTGAACTAGTAAGGATCTCACTTAGACGCTTACTTCTTCTGACTGGGGGGGTCCACGGTAGTATTTTATACAACTTTGCAAAGTACGCCATTTCACAGTATAGTCCTCTCACTCTGTGTTTACAAGGCATGCTAAGGATCTCCATGATTTACTCAATAACAGGTTTGAAATCTATATGGACTTTATGAAATGCAGCTCACCAATAAGATGGGGAGGTCTTTATTTGTGCAGATCTCTTTCACTTGTGATTACTTGTTAGTCTGAGCATGTGCCAGGTATAGTCAGTATGGAGAACATCGATATCTGTGCAGTGACAGAAACCTGGTTCAAGGCTCCAGAGAGCACCCCAGCACTACCAGGCTATACCTCATATCATGCTTTTCGGCCCCAAAACCCGGACCGAACCACAAAAGGAGGGGGAGTTTCCATATTTATCAAGGATATCCACACCTCCAAGTTAGTGGCATTGCACGAAGTATCAGAGACCATCCATGTGCAACTAACAGTGGGCAAGACTGCTTTTCACTTTATAGCATCCTACAGACCACCCTCTCAAAGTCAGGAATCCCATTCGGCTTTCCTGAAAACATTGGAGAACATGAAGATCTCTCCGAACACCATTATATTGGGTGACTTCAACTACCCAAACATTGACTGGAAGCACTACTCAAGCCCCAGCACCTTAGCCCAAAGATTCCTGGAAATTATAAACTCAAATGCTATGGAACAACTAGTCACCACTCCCACAAGAGGGGACAACATACTAGACCTGATCATTACCAACATGGGGTCTCTATGCTCCACACCAGAAGTATATCCCTCATTGGTAAGATCAGACCATAAATTAATTTCACTGGATGTCCACATCCCGACCCCACCCCCAGCCCAGAAAACCACAGTGAAAAACTTCTCAAAAGTGAACTTCTCACTTCTCAAAACCGAAGTGGAATCCTTCAAGGCCCCAGGGCCAGTGGAAACTACAGCCCAAACTGCAGAATCCTATATAAATGCATTCTACGGACATCTCCAGGAATGCATGGATCATGCTATCCCAAACAAAACCAAGACCCAATCATCCAAAGGCAGGCGTCCAGTCTGGTGGACCCCTGCCATAAATAAACTGTACAACAGAAGGAGGAAGCTACTACATGATAGAGCAAAATCCCTAATAGGGAAGGCATCTCTGATCAGTACTAGCAAAAAATTACGATCCCTCATAAAATCCTCCAAGGCCAGCTTCGTGCGAAAAGTTGCACTGGACACCAGAGGCAATCATAACGGTTTCTTCAGTTATGTTAGAAACCTGGGATGCAACTCCCAGACTTGTTCTGAGTTGATTCTAAACGACAAAAAATACACTGAACCCACAGACATCACCAATATCCTGGCAGACAGGTTCAGTGCAAACTCCTCCCCAAAAGAGCAAGTATCTATCCCGGCAGAGGGCTGCCTCCCAAACATCTCAGATGCTCAGGTGAAGGCTGCCCTCTCCAAAGCAAAAAACACTGCTTCCATGGGACCAGATGGCGTCCCAGGTTGCATCCTACATGAACTACAAGAGGAACTAATCCCTCAAATAAAACAGCTATACAATCTCAGCCTCACTACAGGATATGTGCCCACAGAATGGCATACAGCAACAGTGGTCCCACTCCACAAAGGTGGAGCCTAAACGGACCCTGGAAACTATCGCCCCATAAGTCTGACTAGCTTAGTCTGCAAGGCTATGGAGAGGATCATCATGGAGCTCAAAAACAAAGACATTGGGGACCTACAGACACTAGATCCTACCCAGTTTGGCTTTGTCAAGGGCAGATCCTGCCTTTTGAACCTGGTTGACTTCTTTGAAACAGTCACCAAAGCCATAGATGAAGGGAATGTAGTCCACACAGCCTATCTGGACCTTGCAAAGGCATTTGACACAATACCCCACTCGGGCATCATAGATAAGCTATCCAGCTTAAATATAAACCCCTATGTCACAAGATGGGTGCAAACTGGCTCAAAGACAGAACCCACAGAGTGAGAGTTGCTGGAGCCATGTCAGACTCGAAACCGGTCACAAGTGGCGTCCCACAGGGTTCTGTCCTGGGACCACTCTTGTTCGGTATATACTTTTCCGAGGTACAGGCAACGTGGGAGGACTATGGCTCACCAAGTTCGCAGACGACTGCAAACTGGGCGCCATAATCAACTCTCCAGCTGACATAAACATCCTTCAAAAAGGTCTCACAGAGACAGATAACTGGTGCCAGCACCATGGTTTAAAGCTAAATGCCAAAAAATGTATAGTCATACCCTTTGGCAAAAACAATGTGCCCACAAATTACCACATAGGCGGAAACCCATTAAGTACAGAGAAAGTTATTAGGGACCTGGGGACCCAAGTTGATAGCAATCTCTCCTTTGAAAACCACATTGCCAAAGTGGTTAGAAAGACCTTCTACATAGCCCACCTCATCACGAACGGTTTCACATCTAGATCAAGAGAGGTAATCGTGCCCCTTTATTTATCCCTCATCAGGCCCATCATAGAATACAATGCCCCTTTTGGGATGTACCTTACCCGACACCTGCAGCAATTAGAAAGACCCCAAAAGTATCTCACCAAGAGGATCAAGGGTCTCAAACAGATGCCATATGCTGCTTAGTTAAAAAAATTCCAGCTCTACTCAGTTGCATACCGCCTACTTCGAGGCGATCTATGCCTGACATACAAAGCTATGTCAAATCCAGAATTAATGGACATGCTCCACCTCAGTAAATCTAAATCCCTTAGAGCCACACACTCGAGGGACTTGAACGTCAGCACAGAAATAAATAGAACTTGCTGGAGGGACAGGTTCATAACCCAGAGGCTCCCTTCGCTCTGGAATAGAATTCCAGTTCATGTGAGGCAGAGCACCTCACTGAATCTCTTCAAGAAGAATCTCAATAAGTGGATGGGGGATCGTAGGTTTGTCCCAGGGATTACTCCTGTGTCACTATTAGACAGAGGCACAGTAAACTAAACCTTAAAAAGGGCACAGTATACTCAAATCAAGGGGTGGCGTAAGCCATACAGAATCGGGCTAGGCTTATAATTGCCCCAGGGCAGATAGCCTAGTATGAACCTATGAACCTATGAACCTAGGTGTGCATGTCTATCACATAGGTAGATCTTTGAAAAAGTGCTTATGGAAATGCTACATAGCAAGTCATTGCTCTTTGTTAAGGCTTTGGGGCTAACCCAATAGTCTGATAAAAATTCATATATAGATAGATAGACAGGTAGGTAGGTAGATAGATAGTTAGATAGATGGATGGATGGATGGATGGACACCATCTCATACTCTGGTATAGTAGATAAACTCTCCCAGCTAAATCTCAATCACTATATAACTCTTTGGATGGCAAATTAGCTCACAAATAGAACAGAGGAAGTCAGGGTGGGCAACTCTGTCTCCTCCAAAATGCTTGTCACTAGCTGCGTATCCTGAGGTCCAGCCCTTGGGATGCTTCTCTTTGGCATTTATTTCTCAGACATAAAAGATAATGTTAAGGGCATGTGTGGATGACCGAGTTTGCAGATGATTGTAAACTTGGTGCCATCATAAAGTTCTCAAAGTACACTAAGATCCTCCAAGAGGGATTGTCCCAAGCAAATAGCTAGAATAAAAACAATGGACTAAAACTATCTGCTAATAAGTGTATAATCATATCCTTCATCAAGCATGACTACTGTTGTAACTATAACTATTAACATTGACAGCACACCCCTAAAATTGATCCTGTAGTTAGGGAACTGGGGACTTAAGTCAACAACACATTGTCCTTTGATCACCACACATACACTGTTTTAAGGAAGTCCTTTATCATTGTACAACTTATATCTAAATGTATTCCATTTAGGTACAAGGATGCAATCATTCTACTGTACTTGGCATAGATTAGACCAATCATTGAGCATAATGCCCCTTTCAGTAAGTATGTTTTTGTCCAAACATGTCACAACTGAAAAGAGCACAGTGCTTTCTCACTAAAAAAATATCAAGAGTCAGATAATTCAGGTGGTAGGTATCCTGCATAAGAAACACATTGTTTATTCTCATTTTAATTTCTCCAGATCTTTTTGGTTTCTAATACCATGATGGGAATGGACTCCATTCCTAAGTCAGGGTAAGATTAGAGTCCATTAAATTAGTATTGTTTCAGTCTTTGATGTTAGGCAATAGTGGTCTTCCTGGCACACACAATGTGCCCAGAATTGCCTCCTTCTGTAATTGGTTACAGTGTGTCCTTACATATACTCATGCATTGCACACAGCCAACACAAAATCACACATCTCTGTACACTGCACATACACTGTTTGTTATATGGCTACATAGCACCTGCCCCAGAAGCACTTCCCCACTGGCTGGGGTGAAATTTAGAAATGGTATGCAGAGTCCATCCCTAACCCTATTTAAGCGTAACCTTGAACAATGGATGGGAAATCAAAAATTCATTCCGGGTCTGACCCCCATGTCTCTGATAGACAGAGGCAGACAGTAATGGCCAAACTAGCATACCCATATAACCTCTAGAAACTTCCAACTAACACACTGTCTCCTAATAAATACCCATAATACATAGGGACATAATTGCATTGGATTGCATGGCTAGGCTTATAAAGGTCCTGGTGGTTGTTAGCCTAGTATATACTTATGAATCTATGAATCTATGTACAACATTATGCATTCCAGAGTAAGAAAACTCTTGCATCTAGTTCACCATTATGCACATTGCCACAGACAAGGTCCCCCTTAAAGCATACAGGGTTTACTGTTTTTTTGCAATTCCAGGGAATAAGAGCAACCTGAATGCATCCCAGCTCACCACAGGCACAGGTTGTCTTCTACCCACTGACCTCAGTTTATCAGGATTACAGGGTAAGTTGCAGTCTTCACGCACAGTTGTATGTTTACTTAAGCCTCATAGCAGGCCACCCTTTGTGGTTATAAACCTTGTGGGCACTAGATGTGCCCCTGTGGTAAGGGCAAGGAACAGCATGGTTGTGAAACACTGACAAGACAATTCTCTGATTTTGCATGGCACTTCAATATTGTGCAGCTATTGTATCACAACCATTAGTGCAGATAAGGTTGTAGACTCATTTGCACATGTGTCCACACATGATATGCATACATGCACTGCTACATGGAGATGAAGTGCCATAGTCAGAGCTCAGAGGAGATCATCCAAGTGTGGGGTACAGTGTTTCAGGAGATGTGGTTAATGGTACTTATATGGTCCTTTATATACCAGGGCTGGGTCTCAATACTGCAATGATGATATGCTTCCCTGTCCGATCCGTATACATGACATTTATGTACTCTGTGAAATATATGTGGGAAAGCATGTACGAATGGTTAGTGTATGTCTTGCATGTTTATGTATAGGTTATTTACTGATAGTGTAGATAGCTAGTGAATGACACACTCTGGATATAGCTGTGGTAACACATGTACACATATGCACACACGCGCACGCGCGCACACACACACAAATATATATGCATGCATACTCACACACATACACATATATGCATGCATACACACACACACACACACACACACACATGCACATACTCTCACACAGACACACACACACTCTCACACACACATATAGACACACACACACACACACACACAAATATATATGCATGCGAACTCACACACAAACACATATATGCACACATGCATACACATATACATACATACTCACACATATACACGCACAGACACACATATACATGCATACACAACACACACACGTATACACACACACACACACCAACACATATGTACACACATGCACACACATACACCTACATACTCATGCATGTACACACACAAACGCAAAACACACCACACACACAAACGTTCTCTGAAAATACTTTTGCAGATAAAGATGAAGTCACACAGTAAAATAAAGCAATAAAAATATAAACAGCTCCTTGACTGAAGTGCATGTCCTTTATGATCCACGGTCATAAGTGTGATTAAAAAATCAAAATCAGCAAAAATTAGCTTTCTTCAAAAAGAAAAAAAATCTCTAAAAATAGTTGCACTCCCACTACTCCCACACCCTTGCTACTTACATATACCAAGTTCAGGACTGCAGTATCTTGAGGATGAGATAAATCCTTGGATATCACAATCTTGATATTGATGCTCACACATTAGTGAATGCACATGGATGTCAGTCATTAGTGAATGCACATGGATGTCAGTCAGTGAATGCACATGGATGTCAGTCGTTAGTGAATGCTCATGGATGTCAGTCATTAGTGAATGCACATGGATGTCAGTCGTTAGTGAATGCACATGGATGTCAGTCATTAGTGGATGCACATGGATGTCAATCGTTATTGAATGCACATGGATTTCAATCATTAGTGTGCCAAATACAAGTCTGGCACCCATATAAATGATGAAATTGTGGTTACAGACTCAAGTTATAAGAATAATGTAGGTAAGACATGTAAAATTGGATTTGTAAAAAATGACTAATAATATTTATGTACTGTTTATGCAACTGAATATAACACATCAGTGAAGACAGGTCTTATTTTAGCCACGCTTTATCCTATTGATACATTTTCACTGTGTGGGGGGGTGTACAAGCTGCACTTTGCTATGACGGCAGCCTATGGCATAATATAGTATTATCTTTGAGTTGGAGAATGTTTTTGTAATATATCTATTGAGAATTCATAGCACAATATATGCATATGAAGTCTTCTTTGGCACTTGCTGTTGTAAATAAACAAAATGTCTGTTTATTAGTTCCTACGTCTATGCTTCTGTGTGTTACTTGCCTTTGGTTTCTGTGAAGTATTAAAGCCTGCAGATCTTGACAAATTGTGGTGTCACAGTAGAATTATAGTATTCTCCAAGGAAGCAAATTTTCAATAATTTAAATGATTATAAAATGCAGTCGACTTAATACTATTGACTGTTGCATGTTTTCACATTTCAGAGGTTCAGGAGTTAAACATATCAAGAACTGGTCTATAAAGATGTATTTGTGTGATTAGGTAAAATGCCTGGTGGCAATCAACATTCCAAATCAGTTGAAAAGTAATTAAATATATTTTGAAGCTCTGGTTTTATGTGAAAGCTAAGATAAAGAACCCTTTTCGGAAGACGAGTTACCAAAACTGCCTAACTGTAATAATCCCAGTAGCAATTAGCATATTCAGCTCAGAGAAAAATCATAATAAATTGATGAGAAAAAAAAAATAAATGCCACAATTCACTCTGATACAGTTAGACATTTCAGCCTTCCAGTGTCCTTTCATGATTTACTGTAATGTGCCTCCTGGACTCTTGAAAACTTTCCATTAACTTACTCCAAATACCATTTTAAAGCTTTATCGTTCATAGGTTTCTCATTTCAACCTGTACTGCCTGCATAATTGATTCTTCATGAACATTTGGCAAAAAAGTAGAAGCAGTGGGTGCAACGGTTTAGTCTTTACAATACTGCTTTAGGTCCATCAAAAAAAGAGTAAAATATTCAAGTTGTTATGTTTCATCATCTGGCAAATAATGATGTGATTAAAGTAGTTAATACTTTAACCTAATTAAAGAGTAGCAGTTTGATTTAGACACTCCTAAGCTAACATTTCAGCAATACTGTGAACCTAAAACCAATTTGTCACATACCCAGCATTTCCTTTTTACAATAATTCAGGGTCCACAAAAGTCTATTGACACAAATGTAACAGATTTAAGACAGAGCTCAAATATGTGAGTTTGATAATGATTTGCATACTACACAGCTGAGAGAATTGTGTGTGGAATTATAAAAGAGTATTTGACAAGTTGTTGTCTGAAACAGATTTAATCCTGGAAAAAGCTGTACGTGTAAAGCAGCAGGGTAAACCAATATTCAAATATAAAAACTTGCTGATGATATGGTGTGTAAAATGAAAATAAAACAAATGTCTATTAGTAATAGACAAAATGCTACTGGGAAGTTAAGGTATATTTTGAAAAATGTGACAGTGTGGCAACAGACATAGACTCATAAATATATAAGTCTGATGAAGCATTTAAAAATGAAAGGTTTCAGAGGGGCAGTAGCCATCTTGTTTTAGGTATGCTTATCAACATGATAAAGACAATGTCCATCACTTAAACACGGTGCCATAATATGGTCAAAGTAATTTTTTTTTTCAAGTATGCATGTCCAGAAAAAAAAAGTCAACAGCCTGTTTAGAAACACAGGAATAATACTAGACAAGGGGGTCAAAGGGACCATAAGATGCATAACCTTTAAGAAGGCACATTTAAGCATTCTTGCCACCCTTTCAATCAATAATAGTGACTTTTTGAAGCACTTAATAGTACTTACTTCCCAACCTAAGCAGGGCTGTCCATTATAACTCTAGTGTAAGTTTGTGCCTATCTATACAGTCATCAAGACTGGCCGTAAAGGGACCCAACCTAGTAATTTTTTGACCTATATGGTAACTTATTCTGTAGGTTGGAAATATATTGACTTAGGACCCTCTGTCTCCTGTGAATTTTATTTGTTGGTATAGATTTAGGTCCTAGTGTGGATGTTTGTAGAGCCACTGTTTTTTAAAGAAATAGGATGCCAAATAGGATTAGGTCATTCATGGCTTGGAATGAGAGGCACTGGTCACCTCAGAGCAGCCACTCGGTTACTTATTATAAGAAGAGTCATGTTAATCTATTAGGATAGTTGAGGGATTTAAGGCCTTTATTTTTCTTGGTTAGAAGTCTTTAGGGGCTTTCTAACTGAGTGATATGCTTGGATCTGTACATACTAAAAGGGACTTTCTATTTAATGATGAGGCTGATAAGGAACGAGTACTGTGATGGGACAAATCTATGGATCCTGAGAATATTTCCTTGGAAAATAACTGGTCCAGATAGTAGGATTTTCTGACTACTGTGGCCATGAGAGATATTAGTCTACTTGAGTATAAAAGTCTCTTATGAACATGTCTGACTGGAGAGGAGGACTAGCAATAATGTATGAGGTGGGAGAAATTTATTTTGTAAAATGTTAATGTGCTGCACTTTTTTGCATTTATCTTGTAACCATTTTGGCACACCAGGTATTGGCATATTCTAGCTCTTGCTGCAGTTATTTAGTATCAGATAATAATATGCAGCTTGCATTTATTAGCAGGTTTAGTCAACCACACTTCAGGGATATTGATTTGGATGACTCCAAAACAAACACCAAAGAAGAAAGACAAAACATACATCCCTATGATATTCCACTAGTGAAAATTTTACATTCAGAGAGGGTACCAGCAACTTGCTCAACTTTAGATCTGTTGGATGATGAGTTTGCACTCCAGTGGATAATGTAGCAGGTCACATTATGTTTTCATTAACACCAGTGTATGGATAGTAGCATAACCCAAGGCTAGGTGAAGACAAGCAGCTTATATTGAATGACCACTCTTCATAGCTTCTGAAAGGTTTTCAAAGAAACTTACTAGGTGCAAGAGACATGACATGTCCTTCATAAAACCAATCTGATTAGGTCTAGATCAGTTCATTTACCTATGTCTGTATAAATTAGTTCTGATATGATACATTCCACTGTTTTGCATATAATGTTGTTGACACTAATGGACCTATAAGTACATGGGTCTGTTAAGGGGCCACCCTTGTGTAGGGTGAGCTACAGTGGCTGTTCCCATGGAATCAGGCATTAACCCTGTAGACAGACTAAGATTGAAGAGTTTAAATCTGCATTACTAATGTAAACAGTGGTATGGTTAAATACTGAAGGCAGCCAAAAACACGTTTTTGTGGTAAATTAGATCATTTGATTAGCAAAGGTCCCTTTTAAAGATAAAAGCAGTGTGGAAAACAGGAGCAAATGGTGAAAGAGTGTGAATTAATGTGTAGTAAATATGAGGAGAGGCATTTACAGTTTGACTGTGCAATGGTACAGAAATAATATATAACAAGTGAAAATGAGTATGAAATGCAAGTTATTGAAAAATGGGAGAATTATAAGGCTAATGAACATGGCACTTTTATTTCTTAAGTAGAAGCTACTGGTAGACTGTTAAAACAGCAGAAAAAAATTCATTGAAATTTGTAAGAAGTCAGAGGATAAAAAGGAATCTGTAGAGCTAGAAGGGACTAATACCTTATTGTTATTTGAGAGTGAATCAAGAATTACAGTTAATAAATATGAAGCACTAGAGACTTAAAGAGAAGGAAAAAGAGACTAATGATTCCTGTGAGGTAGATGAAGGGAGTGATAGAAGATCCATCATAACAACAGTGCATAAAAGAAAGAAAAACTGAGGGAGCTGAATACAAAACAGTGTAAAACAAATAGAATGGATACTTTTTCCTTTGTATCTGTGAACGTGAACAGTTTACATAGTGATATCGGGAGACCACTGATTTTTAAGGGGTGTAAAGAAAATCAGTGCAATGTTATTTTGTATTGGATATATGGAGTGACAGAGAAGAGCAAAGAATAATCTGAAATCTGCTCGAATAGGAAGGTGATATGCTACATTGGTAGAACAGATGTTCAGGAATAGTTGTTTTGAAATAAGAAAATTAAAATTATTGAAATGTTAATATTTATAACAGGGAAATTATAGTAGATATTAGAATAAAAGAAAGAAAGAGCTGTGCAAGTTGTGGCAATATAGTCATATGTGAATTAAAATGAAAGCATTAATTGAACACATTAAGTTTTTTGACAAAATAGAATCTTTTAGTGCTAAATGTAGACCTTATAATGATGGGAGACTTTGTTATGTACAAAAAAGTGGGGAAGAATACTATGTGACATTAAGATATGTGCAGATTTTATGAAAATAGGAGATCTACAACTAGGGCAAGAAAGTAAGTTTAGATACCATAATGATGGGGTTAGAAAACAGACTGATTTTTATATATATTTTCAAGGACTCTAAAATAAGTTTGAGGGGAAAAAAGTTAGGATTTTCAGGACATTGTGAGATTTGGGATACGTTTGCTTCTAATAAACATACACTTTGAAAAGCAAAGGACTTAGGAAATTATCAACAGCTTATTGGACTGGTGCTATTAAATGTAAGGAGATTAAAAGGTTATGTGAACACCATATAAAATGCAAGAATGGCTCTACTATGAAATATCAACTTCCAGAAAATCAGTGAGCTGAAAGGATGGCAAAATACTCAAAACATAGAATTACAAAATATTATTATTGATTTCTTTTATAGGGGCAAGCACCCCTGCTCCCCCAATTTGGGGTTCAAGCCTCCCATATCCTTAAACGTATATATTTCATCTCCACAGCTGCACCAAATTAAAGAAGAGGGAAATCTCCCAAAACAGGCAAATCATTCCTGGTGCACACTTACAAACTACATCAGAAATGATTTCCTATGAAAAACAGCATTTGGCGTTATGCCTTTTGTCATTTTTTTCTTCACGCAACTGAAGCTCAAGCAATTTCACCTCAAGCAACTGTAGCAGAGCCTACAAGAATATTTTTGCAGGACTGGACTAAATGGTAGAATGACTTAAAAAATGATAACAAGAACTGTTTAAAGAAAGAAAGGAAGATAAGGGATCAGCAAAAATGAAATACAATAACTTGGTAAGAGAATATAAGAATTTTTTTTGGGAGGCAAGTTATTTTGTGTTATAAGTAGGAAAGAGAAATATATATGATAGGAATAAGGAAAGAATGAAAGAGGTAATTAACAGACAATTTTTTTGAAGGATAAGAATAAGGAGGTTATATCTTTATTGGGGAAATTTGCAAAAACAGAAGAAAATATGATTAAATGTTTGCAGGATGTTTGCAGTCAGAAAAATTATAAACAGCATGAAATAGTAGAAGCAGCATATAACTATATGCCTGAAGTCTACAGGAAAGAAGAAACAAAGGAATTATCGAGCTGTCCAGTTTTTATGATAAGTTATGATTTGAAAGAAATTCAAAAGAGATATAAAAGTAGATGAGTTGAACAATGTTTTATGTTTGGGTAAATAAGAAGATGGTTTAGGGTATCAGTTTTGTAAAAGTCTAGGAGAAAGCAAAAATGGATTTTTGTTTAAATATTAAATGACTTAATTAAAGAATTAATTTGGGAGTCACAGGAAACTGGAAATTGTAATAAAGTTTGTTTTGAAAAAGGAAGATGAACATCATATTTAAAACTGCTAACCTATAGCCTTATACAACATGGATTATTACATTTTGACAAAAACATTACAAGCAAGAACTATAAAAGGTTTAAAGCAAAGATTGTAGGAAAAGATGAATAAACAGGTAAAATATTCATTAGTACTAATTAAAGCCATACTTCATAATATCATGAATAAAAAGGAAGAAGTAGGGTTAGTGGCATTGTTATACCAAAGGCTAATTTCAATTCAGAGCATGAGCAAATGTGGAAAATTCTAAAGTGTTATGAGTTTGGGCAGAAAACATAAACTTATTGGAAATGATATCCAGCAATTATTTGGTAAATTTCTTAAAAAATAGGTAAATCTCTTAAAAAATAGGTAAATTAATGGAAGAATAAAGATGGATGAAGTTAGACAACAGTGATTTTTTTTAATTTAGTGTTGAATGCTATGTTAGTGAAAAGTGATGATAATTTAAAGGGAGACAGATTTTGGATAAATGAGGAAATCCAAATCCCCACTATAATGGTTTATGCTGAGGATATTTTATCAATAGCTAAGAATATGGTATGAATGCTAAAACTGATTAAAGATACAGAAAAAAGTTGAAGAGTAAAGGTTTAGGAAACATATTTAAGCTTGGTAGCATTTACATTCTGGACAGATTAAAACATTAGACACAGTTTCTGGACAGAACAGAGTGTGATAGAACAGTGTGATAGAATGAAGTATGCAGTAAACGTATCAAAACTTTTAGGCTATCTTTTCTGAAAGAGAAAAGCATATTAGATAAATGCTGTATGGTTAGTATGATCGGATGCATAGTGAGTGTGTATGTGTATGTGTGCATGTGCGTGTGTGTTTATGTGTGTGTGTGTGTGTGTGTGTGTGTGTGTGTGTGTGTGTGTGTGTGTGTGTGTGTGTGTGTGTGTGTGCGTGTGTGCGTGTGTATATATATATATATATATATATATATATATATATATATAGATGGATCTACTTTTAAATATCGAAAAACGACAATCCCGAATGTTACTTTCGCGAGACAAAAATAAAGAAAGTGGGTTTCAGATGGTACAGTGTGTATTGTGTAGTTTTGGGCAAGTGCTTTGCCCTGGGAAAAAGTTTGTGGTTCGAGTTTTTAACTATCGTTATTTTCATCTTGTGAAAATAATGTTCAGGATTGTGGTCTTTTGATATTTGAATGCAGAGCCATGTGTATAGATAGATAGATAGATAGATAGATAGATAGATAGATAGATAGACAGATACACTGACTATCAGGAGAAAAAATGAAGTGTGGGCATTGAGTTTATTTATTTATTTATTTATTTTATTTTATTTTTTATTTATTTTTAGAGAGAGGGTTCAAGATTACATCCCATTAAAGCAATATTGTATAATCACATTTATATGTGAAAGATGAACATGAAAGAAGAAAATATATTTGGAGAACTGTTGTATGCAAAATAGAAAGATCTGTGAGAACATTTTAAGAAGGAAAAAAATGGAAAAAATCCAGAGGGTGGGAAAATTAAGGGATATCAAATTAGATATTTTGTGTGATAACTGGAAAACATAGTGCAATAAAATCATGATGGATAATGGTTATGAAAGTTTGGATGATCAGAAATAAAGGAAATAAAGGAAATAAAGGAATTCGAAAATAAATTAAGAAAAGGAGGAAAATGTGTAGTGAAATATGTGAATGATGGGGACTTTATATGGAGGCTGTCTCTCACATGATTGCTGGTAAATGACAAAATAAAATACAAAGTATACAAGGAAATGAAGTGTAACCTAAAGGATTATGGTACAGAGTAAGATTCGTGAAAGCATTTCTTTAGAATCCATATATATATATATATATATATATATATATATATATATATATATATATATATACTGGGAAAAGTTTTCAACATGTTTGAGATGAAAAAATGAAATCTGTTAATGCTGATGTGATCTTGCATGGATGCTATCGGAAAACAGGATAAAAATGTAGAAAAGGTATATATGACTATAATTTCAGACAATTTATTTAGACTGGGAGATATCATGAAATATTATATAATAAATAGTGGAATCTGCAATATGTTGATAAAAAATAAAGTTTCAGTTGTGACAAAAGAGTTGGGGGGAGTTAAAAATGGCATATGTATATATTTTATATGTACATATGTATATGGTTTAAACAAGTATGGTACTTACGTATTATCGCAACCAGATTTTGCGACGTGGTATACTTTCTTCTTTTTTACTAAAACTACAACAAGTCAGTGTAATCGGGAAGGGTGAACTGTTAAAAACTCTTCTAGGATATCGGTGGTGGGTTTGTAAGACGATTAAGGATTAAAATGTTAGACTTTGCGGGTAGCGTGCTTTAAAGATGTCAAGAGGTGAATTCAGTGAGCAGCTCAGTCTTCAGATATTAGTCTCAAGTCTGCACTCCTGCATGATTTCCACCAAAGAATGTTTAGCTTACAAGAACTCTTACTTATACTCCAATATATTTTACTGTCCCCATAGCAATTGACATAATACATTTAATATCAAGTCATTCTGCCTCTGTTTACAGAGATCTATTCAGTCAGTATTTTACTTGAAAGGAATCCCATCAGACATATATCTGTTATGAATGATGGATGTAGTTTGAATGAAGAAACGTTATAATGTTGCAATAAAAGATAAACACTTTGATTTAGTCTACAGAAAGATAAACAAAACAGTAGTTCAATGAAAATCATTTGAAAGAAAAATAAATGTCATTGGATAAGATGGACTTGTTATAGGGATATCAGTCCCATTTCTCCTGTGCCAAAGCTAAGAGGAAAATTAGTTATTGGACTATTAGCCCCTTTTTTCCTGTGCCAAAACTACGTGGAAAAATACTATTATTTGTGGTAAAAAATGCAGCATTGTAATTATTATTTATATCCTAAGAGTAAAAATAGCAAACAGTAGTATGAAATACCTAAACAAGTTTCTTTCACATCCTAGGAAAAAGACCAAAGTTTCTTTACTTATTAATTTTCTTATTAGAAAACATAGCTGTATAATGGTCATGTGGAAAGACCAACCCAGATCTGTTAAGATTTGCATGTCTCTTTTGAAAGAAGTAAATGTGCATTGGTCTCTCCCACACACACACACACACACACACACACACACACACACACACACAACATTGCTGCATAGTTGTCTAGTCAGTTTTGTACTCAAAGACTTTAGAACACCTGTTTGTCAAGAACTTTCAAGTTCTTGCAAATTCCTCCTCCTTACTTCAGTAGCACTGTCTAGCCATCTTCTCAGCTGCCATCATCTTTTGTTCATCATCTCTGTCTCCATTAGTGCATTCTCTAGTGAATTCTGTCTTCACTTTATTTGGCCAGTGGTTCTGAGTTTTAATTTTACTGTCAGGCCTTATAGTGAACCATATAGATTTATTTCCTTACATATTGACTGATTTGATCTTCTGGCATTCCATAGAATTCTGAGAAATGTTTTTTCAACACCACAGTTCAAACTTATCAGCCTTCTGGCTGACAGCCTTACAGCCCAGCTCTCATAGCAATATGTTATATTTGAGAAAACAGTTGCTTTGACTATATGGACCTTTGTTGACAACGCAATGTCTTTGCTCCTTAAAATGTTATCCAAATCTGCTATAGCCTTCCAAAAAATATTTTTTTAATCTCATGACTGCAGTTACCATCTGCAGAGATCTTTGATCCCAGGAAAACAAACTGTACAATGTCACTGTTGTTCCATATTTTCTCCACTTTTTAATGACTGTTTCACTGTGTTCCATGGTATATCCAATGCTGTGGAAATTTTTTTGTACCCTTCTCCTGACTGATACCTTTCAACAATGAGATCCCTTTGATGCTTTGTAAGCTGTCTGCGAACCATGGCTTTTGCTGTAGCAGGCAACTGAGTAAATGTCAGGAAAATCCTACTAGGACAGCTGAACTTTATTTGGGGTTAATCAGAGTCTCTTTAGTTGATGGGAAGTGTGCACCCAAGAAGACTGTATGCTGTAATTAAATCAAAAGGTGCTTCAACAAAGTATTAGTTTAAGGGTATGCACACTTATGCAACTAGCTTATTTTACATTTTTTATTTTTTATACTTTCCCCCTAACAGATTTGTTTGTTTTCAATTGAATTGTACAGGTTATAAGTCACATTAAAGGTGAGAAAAGTTTTGAAATTATTTATTGTGGTCTCATTTTTTTATATCACAAAAACTTGGCATTTTAACAGGGGTGTGTAAACTTTTTATAGCCACTGTAAGTTGAATTGGACAGGTGACAATCTAAAGCCACATCATACTCTTTTCAACACCTTGAGCCACTCAGTTTTTGCATATTTGGTTCTAACTGTTGCTTCTTGTTGCGCTTAGAGATTCTTCAAGACAAATACGGTGGCTATGTATCCCCATTTCTCTAAGAACTTAACCATAGTTTGCTATGGTCCACACACTCAAAGGTTTCACAGAAGTCAGTAAGTCTGATGTAAATATTTTTCTGGAATGCCCTTACTTTCTCCATTATCCAGCAGATGTTGGTAATTTGATCTCTGGTGCCTCTGCCCCTACTAAAACCAGCTTGTACATATTGCAGTTCTTGGTCCAGCTTGTGGGATCTTCAGCTATACCTTGCCAGCACATGAAACATAAACAATTGTTTTGTAATATGAGCGCTCTTTACTACTGCCCTTTCTGGAATTGCCATGTAAATTGACCTTTTCCATTTTAATGCCGAATGCCAGATTTCCCAAATTTGATTTTTAATTCCAAACAGTAGTGTAACAGCATCATTTTGCATGATTTGAAATAATTCATTTTGACTTATGTCTCTTCCTGCAGGCTTATTATTAGCAAGGGTTTTAGGGCCATATATCTTCACTCTCCAGGATGTCTGGCCATAGATCAGAGAACATACCATTGTATGGATCAGTAATATTGGAATCCTTCGTATGTAGCACTTCTGTATTTCCTGCCATATCTTCCTAATGTTTTCTGCTTCTCTAAGGTCTTCCCGATCTTTTTCTTTTATCATGCCCATTTTTACCTCTGACTTTCCCTTGGTAATATTAAGTCTGATTTCAGAACTAACCATCTGATAATATCTCTGTGTAAGACAATCGCTTAGGCTGTTAAAAGACGGTGTTTGCTACAACCAGCGAATTATCTTGACAGAATTCTGCTAGTGCATGCCCGCCAAGGCCAAACGTGCATGTCATTCTAGTTGTACTTTGTCTACCAACTTTAACATTCCAATAACCTGGTTTGAATATCATTTTGGTGTTATTAACAAAAGGTGTTACAGAATCTCATACAACTGGTCAATTTCTCCTGTTCTATATCTATAGCTGGAGCATAAACTTGTGTCACTGTAATGTTTAATGACTCGCTTGGCAATCTGAGTCAGATTATTCTATCATTTTGGTCTTTACTTCTTCTGCAAGATTTTTGTCCACAGTAGATCTGATGACTGTCTGCTGTAAAATGCCCCATTCCACTGTGTTTTAGTTCACCAATTCTCAAAATGCCAAAATGTATTATTTTCATCTTATTCTTAACCACATTAAATTAATCTTGGTTTATGGTTCTTATATAACAATTTACAATGGTTTATAACTCTTTGCAGCATCAGACTTCTTTTTCATCTCTGAGCACTCCAACAGATGGGCTTCTTTTTGAGTTTAATCCATGTATGTCATAACTTCTAACAAAATTAATATTTGTCCTCAGCTCTTCTCTCATTATATTGTAAACACCTTCAAACCTGTAGATCTCATTTTCTAGTGTCACTTTGATATCTCTGTTTTTTTTGTCCATGGGATTAACGTGACAAAAATATTTAAGTGACAAATAAAAAAAGCACAAATACCAAAGATAATGCTGAGCTAAGTCTTTATAAATTAACAAAAATTTCTTTGGTAGTCTCAGCAATACAAATTGCAAACTTTAAATACCTAAGAAGGTAGATCATATCAGTTATGACATCATCAAATAATCAAGCATTTGTAAAAAGTTAATCTATGTATTTGTTTTAGTTTATAGGGGTAAAGCACTGATCTACACAGACCTTTTTCACACTCAGCCCAGGAGTGGTGTCTGGTTAAGTGTACTGCTCAGAGTCACACACTTAGGCAATGGAAGCTGTGGGAATCAAACCTTGCATCACTGGATCACAAGAAACAGTTTGTAATAGCTCTTTAATCTTCTGTACCAATTGCTAGTTTCTCTTTTTTTTCAAAGTATAACCTTCATTGCAGAATAAAGTTAATACATATTTACAGATATATAATGAAATCAGTCAAAATTCACAAATACAAGACACAAATTATTTTGGATATTAACAATAAATATACCATTCAACAGTCAGGTCTCAAGATGCTGAACAAGGAAAACAGAGTTAGCATTAACCAGCAATTTGCTATAACCTAACAAATGCATTTCATCCTAAATTAATACTGAATATCATTACCCAGATTGACATCAAGTCCCATAAAACCATTAATAAAAAGTAAATTTCATGGAAATACCCAGGCTGTCATGTTTTTATTCTGCCTAAGGTCCATCTGGTTAGACAGGTCATTAGGTATGCCACCATCTTATAACTCCTGAAATAATTCAGCCAATATCTGTACATCTCCAGCCTTTTGCTTTTTTATTGATTGTCTTGTTTATGTAACACAATGCATGATCTTTGATGTCAAACCTTGTGTGGGTCTTACTCGTATTTCCTTTGGTGATATCAGCTGGTTTTGCTTTGTTATATTTTGCAGAGCTCTTACTGCTTTATGCCTCCATGCTATCTAACCTTCTTATTAGATCCTAGAATTCTGTAATCTTTGCAGGAGGTACTATGTGTTATTGGAGGTACACAGTCCTATTTAGCCAATCAATGGTTCAGGAAATGCAACTAACCTGGATTGTTATTTCTATATAACTCTCCGGTCAGCCATGTGTTAGGGTCACCTAACTACCAGCAAATATCTGTAAACAACAAAGAAAACACACAGTTGCTAGATACCTGTATATGATTAATCATTCCTAATCCTGATTTTTGGTTTATATATATATATATATATATATATATATATATATTTTTTTTTTTTTTTTTTTTTGGTATGCATATAAGAGAGTTATTTATTACTGGTATAAATGTATTTAAAAGGAAGTATCTGAAATGGTATATTTTCAGACCCAGTACTTTTATATTGTCTCTACTGTTTGAAACATCATAACAGCTATTAATATACTTGCCAAATGTTTATCTGGTATCACTGTATCCACATGTAATCTAAGACTGATAATTGTATTATGTTTATTCATGCTTCATTGATGCAGACATATGCATAACACATCTGTTGGTCTGGCAGTTCAAAGCTTTCCTACTGTGCACTATGTTTTGTGACATCCAAGTACTATAACCTGTGCAGTTGTGAATACTCCATACTCAAACCCTGTGGAACTAATGTCATTCCAAATCTTAAAAGTGAAAGATTTTGCTATTGCATAAGATATATGCCAAGGGTTGGAGATGAGTATTTACCTCCTTCACGCCTGTACATTGGATAGCTCAGGTACCTCCATTGGGATCAACCCTGGAAAGTTAGGAATAAATCCTTGCATTAACTCTATCTACTAGCAAATATAATAGTTATAATATTCTTTTCTAACTGTTTTCACTCTCCAAATTTTTTCCTTTTATGGGGATTCTGTGAAAAATGTGATAAAATCTTTAGAAACACCTGTGTTGTCTCCAGTTATAAGGACAAAAAGTTACTTTTCATTAGAGCCCTTCCTTCCAAAATAATCTCACCACCACCACTGTTTTGAACTAACATGTTCATCCTCCAAGACTGTGTTGTAAACCTTGTAATTGTTTTGAAGTAATAGTGTACATACTCCTTACTACAGGTCAATGAATAATAGTGTACATAGTCATTACTACAGAGTAATGAGTAATAGTGTACATGCTTATTAATACATTAATGAGTAATAGTGTACATACTCATTACTACAGAGTAATGAGTAATAGTGTACATGGCAACTCGACACTGTAAAACTCCACTGCCAATCATGAGCGGACAGGTGATCCGCTGTGGCGACCCCTAACCGGGAAAAGCCGAAAGAAGAAGTGTACATACTCATTACTACAGAGTAATGAGTAATAGTGTACATGCTTATTAATACATTAATGAGTAATAGTGTACATACTCATTACTACAGAGTAATGAGTAATAGTGTACATGGCAACTCGACACTGTAAAACTCCACTGCCAATCATGAGCGGACAGGTGATCCGCTGTGGTGACCCCTAACCGGGAAAAGCCAAAAGAAGAAGAAGAAGTGTACATACTCATTACTACAGAGTAATGAGTAATAGTGTACATGCTTATTAATACATTAATGAGTAATAGTGTACATACTCATTACTACAGAGTAATGAGTAATAGTGTACATGCTTATTAATACATTAATGAGTAATAGTGTGCATACTCGTTACTACAGAGTAATGAGTAATAGTGTACATACTTATTACTACAGAGTAGTCTGTGGATGTGTTATTGCAGTCAAACAGTAGTGGGACACTGAAGGCTTCAGTAAGCAGGCCTTCTATATAAGTGCACACTGAATCTGAAGGAGAATATCAGCTCAGGCACTGCAGTTAATCCATGCAGAAATATCCCAAGTTCTTCTGCAGTGTGACGTAAACAGTAAGAAATGATAGGGAAAGCACAATAAAGAGTGATGTCCTACCATAGGTGGCTTGGAGTACAAATCATATCTAAGGGCTTTAATCTACTGAGAAGGGAAATTATCTTACAATAACACACCAGCTTTAATATTTTATTTTGACAACAGAATAGGTAATTTCCAACAGATTTTTATGCATTTATAAAACATTAATTTTCATCTAGAGAGCTGTGCTTTGATGATAGCTCAGACAAATCTATTTATGAGTAAAACCCATCAATATTTGCTCTAGGTGTTACATAATTGTCTTTTCTGTATGTTTGAGTTTGCCTGCGCACATATCATGTTATGTTGTAAGCTAACGGACCAAACTGAACAGTAAGGAATGCCCTATCTATTTCTAGGTGCCAATACTACAGGCTCCACTTAGAAATCAATTGTTCTGGGGCTCTTCTCTTTACCTTATCTTGTTTCATAGGCCACAGCTGCTTCAGTGTCTAAAACTGCCCATTACATTACACAGAATTAATGGGTAACTTAAGACAAAGTCAATGACGATTCATCCGCAGTGATATAAAATCAGAATTCTCTTTAATGTTTGATGAAGCCAAGACCACAGTCCCTGTGAATGATAGACATTAGCTCCTTTATCTGAGCAAATTCCAAAATGGTTTATTTGAAACATTCAATAAAAAAGTTAATTTTAGTATCTGTATTAATGAAATAGAGAACTGTAGTGATTCATCTCTCTTAAAGGAAAAATTCACTCGCCTGCTTAGTCTGAATTGTCCAGTGAAAGTACATTCACATCTTTTCCTCCAGTTTACGGTAAACTTGGTCATGTCAGTTCTTGTTGAAAAAGGTGTTGCTTACCAGTACAGTGCTTCTTTAAGTTTGTCAAAAGCAAATATTTACCAATGATAAAACAAAAAATGATCGCAGAAGTAGGAGATGTTTGGCACATGATAAAACAAGAAACAATGAGAATGAGTACAAAGATTATGATATTTTCTGGCTTAACTGCAGTAATGCATGGAAAGGCAATACAACTTCATTAAGTTATAGAAGGTTTATTAGCCTGAAAGTGGTTGTCTAACATCATCCCTACTGCTGCGTTCACTTTAACTACTCCATACCCGCTTTGATACCTGAGAACGTATTTACTATTATCAGGTATAAACTGAACTTGTGAATGCCAGATATTAATGAACTTCAGGTTAACTACAGCACAACAGGGACTAGAGTGTGTTGTCAACAGAATGAAGATTCATGAAGCAGTTAAGCAATAAAAACGAAGACAGGAGCACTGCACTGCCTTCTGAGCTGTTAGATAATTCATGTTGTGAACGTGAGAAACTTGGCCAAGTGCAAAGCAACATGTTTCCCCATCTGTAAAAGAAGATACCTTACAAATATGTGTTGTAAAGGAAGCAAAACTTGCGTGAAGTACTTGCCATAACAGTAGATCTTTGTGGGAGAATTTGTTGCAGCACTATTATAACAAAAGGCTTTCTAGTTACCAACATCCTTTATTGCTTGAGCTGTTTTTCAGTCAAATATTCAGCTCTAAAGCGTTAATACCAGTCTCACACAATTACTTTCACACTGCCAGCTTTCATATACTCCATATAATAGAGCACTACCCTGCAACATCCTCACATTCTTTCAAAGTTAATTTATTGTCCCATTTGCTTTTTGCTGATTATTTTCCTGACACACACACACACCTCTAATTTTAGCATTCATTTATCTGTTGATTGTCACTCTGTGGTTTATAAATGTGTTACACCTGATTTGGAGATCCCTACTGTTTGCCATCTGCTGTTTTGTTGTAAGGTAACATAATTCCAGTGCCATCTTCTTCACATGTTGTTAATGTCCCACTGCATTAGAAGGTGCTTTATCTCAAGTGCTGTAATGTAGTTTCAGGAGACATTCAACTCATAGAAGTGGAAAAAGTCAGTTTCTTTTAACAAAAAAAAAGTTTCCTTTTCTGTGGATCTGTTTGACCTCAGAAGTAGTATACTGTACGTACATTGATCGGGAGTATGCAGGGAGACACCCATATCAGGGCCAGGGTTGTAGGATGATACAGCCCGCTGAAAAAACAATTGCTTTATACTGTTTTGCAGTTTTTGTTTTTGAGATGTTTAAAGGGGGGCATTTTTTGTGACTTAAATGTTTCAGTTATGATTCTATGCCTCGAGTAAGGGAGACACAATATTTCTTTATGAAGCTGTCTAGCAGGTATAAATTTCTTTATCAAATTCATCCCTGGTTTGGCACCTATGTCTCTAATGGATACAGGCAACCTGTAAATGGTTCATCTCCCAAACCTTTGCTTACACTTATCAAGGGTATCAGAACTTGTCAGAGATTTGGGATGCGTGGCTAGGCTTAAAAAGGCCCTTGTGGTCATTAGGCTAGTAAATACCTATGAACCTATGAATCCTTCTATCAGGTAGAAATTGATTACTTGACTTACTGTATAACATAGACTCTGCAGGTAATAATCCTTAACTGTCTACAGCAGTCTGCATGACTCAATCTTTCTCTAAATCTAGCCAAGAATATTTATGTATAAGTATTAACATTAAGCTGCATTGTGCTACTTTCTCTGAAATGTGCATTTTTATAGCCCATTTTTGTAGGCATATTAACTGGCTGCCTACTTGCAACCTACCTCTGTGTATGTAGTATTTATCTGACACTGCCTGAACTGTGGATGAAAAGATGTATTGGACCATTTCATTTGCCTGGTTAAATTGATGAATACATACATACAACATAATAACGGTGACACCATAACTATGCCATAACTACGGACAATTAATAATAATCAAGCTATGAATAGATCATGAGAATGGAAATCTAAATCTAAATTAGTAGTAGGTAGGAAGGAATCCACACTTCTCATTGAGTTTCTCCCTAATAGATCCATTATTATGGTGACTAATAGTTTATGCATAGACTTTCAAAAACCTAAAAATACCCTTTAGGTAGGTAATTTGCTCTAATGTATGGCAGTGCAGACTTCATGATCAATATAGAAAAACAAAACAATGTTCTTAAATTCAATTTGGAATTGGTTAAGCATTTATCTCTTTACTCTTCATCTCAAAGAGTGTTCTTCAGAGCAACCCAGCTCATTGCAAAATCAATCCCTGTCTCAGCTAGGGACTACTCAGGAAATAGCATTCCTTTTACATATACTTATAAATACTTAAATTCCTGGCTAGACACTTCTCTAAACCAGGCATTCATTATAGCTTAGGCTAGAAAGGCCCTTCCAGCACGATGCGCCTGTTTGCAATTAGAAACATGCTAGTCGTATATGTTTATTGATTCCCATTTTCTGCAGTGGCATAAAAGTCATGGCTGATCTGTATGTTGAGGTAGTAACCTGCTGTTTGTATAGGTGGTGGACTCACTCTGTCACACACACACATACACAAACATGAACATACACCACAGTCCCTTTACCTGTCCCTGCGTTCCTGTGGTCCCCCCCACCCCATAATACTTTAATGCCATTATGGAATGTATTTATTAGGCCCTAGTGGTCTAGTGTATCCCCCACCCTCCAATCCCCATCACAATGTCAGTGATAGTACGGCACTTTAGAAAATCATCCTTGGTGTCTAGTGTATCCCTCACCCTCCAACCATCATTATGATTTCAGTGTCCCTGTGGTACTACCTTCCTGGTGAGCATTGATTTCCCTACCCCCTGATCATCATAGTAATGTTGGTACCACTAAGGCACTTAAGGTATTCCCCTGTCATCTAGTGGATCCCCCCACTCCCAGTCCAAATAGTAATGGTGCTGGTATGGCACTTTAGACATTAATCCTTGGTGTCTAATGGTTTCCCACACCCCTTGATCCCCGTTTTGATGTCAGTGTCTTTATAGCACTTTTAAAGTAAGCCCTGGTGTCTAGTGGTTCCTCGTCACCACCACCATCGTGTTCATGTTCTGCACTTGAATTAAACCTCTTGGCAATGTGGTGGTGATCTACATGGTTGAGTAGTTTCTTGAATTGCTTGGCTATGTAGACATGTTTTCCTGAAGGCAATTCCAGGGAGAGAGCACATGGCTAATTAGAATATCCCCCAGCCCCCCCAGAATGCCTTATTAACATTCAGCACAGCTGTGGAACCAGCCCTTCACAGTGCTGCCCATCTTCATGTTGGAGGACCATGTAGCACAATATAAAGGTACTTACTGAATAGCAAAATAGTACCCCTATGTGTGCACAGCCACCTACACATCACACTACCTTTATGAATATAGCTCTACATGTCTTCATCCACATGGGAAAAAAACAGCTTTTAATGTATTGTCTTAGCTTAAACATACCTAATACAAAGAACGTCGAAAAAAACACAAAGATTGCCACAAATAAAGAAGAATGACTATTGTAAATATAGACAACCATCACAGTACTGCCACACAAAAACATTCTAGAATATAGTTAATGAATTTGCAAATAGCAGCATATTCAAAACAAATGCATACAAAAATGTTTTATCCACTGGTGTTGCACAAAGGAAATCAGCATTATATAGTCAACCCTCTACATGCCTGCAACAATATCTAATAACATACGTCTACCCAACCCAGAGAACCACTAATCTCTTGCCTTGCCTACCCACAATTCTACTTAAAAGCTGTAACAAAGAAGTAAGTTAAAAAATATGCTTACCGTAATCTCAGAAAGTAAAGCAGTTAACATTTATACTATCCACCCTCACCTTTTTCATCTGGGCACACAATTCCTAACAGGCCCACTTACTCATATTTGCGATCTAGCACTCACAACCAAAACCACACCAAATTTATTCAACCATGCCCTAATAGTCCCTCTCCCTAATGTACCCAACCAAAGATCATCTGAATCTTGTTGCCCTGTAGCCAGCTGCAGCCCTCTAATCAAAATATTAGAAAAGCTTGTTTTTGATCCAGTTATTAAAAATATTAACCAGTGTAATGTCCTTTCAAACAAGCAATATGGCTTCAGGTCTAAATACAGCACTTTCACAGCTATATTATCCCTTACCACTAACATTCACTCCAACAGAAAACAGGTAAATTGGCTACAGCAATGTTTATCGACCTAAAAAGAATATGTAATTCACATTTTCCTTGCAAAACTAAAAAAAAAAAAATCTAACTTCTTTGATGAGCTGTGTTCGTGGTTTCATCTCCTTTGCAATAGGCAACACCACAATTTTTTTTTCTCAACACCAAAAAATTTACTGCCATGCCTCCTCCTTACCTCTCAATATACTATGCCCAGATCATGATCCACTTCCTGTTGTGATACAGCAAAGATACTTGGGAGTAATTCTTCACCAGTCTTTATCTTTTCATCAACTTACCCAACAACAATCCAATATAGTCTTGACTCAAATAAAAGTAACCTATAAAATAACTCACCTTCTTACCACTAAAGATGCAAGAAAAGCCACCAACTTCAATGTCCTTTTTCCTCATCTTCAGTATTTCCTTCCTGTCATTGTACTAGAAGCTTCTCAAAATCTCCAAATACTTCAACAAAATTCTCAGGTTAATTCACTTCAGCCCCTCCTGCGAACACTACTGCTTCACAATTAATAAATCCAACTAGAACCCAGTACAGGTTAGCATATCTTTTATTCTCATTACCCTAATAGTCAGTTTATAAATCATCATTACTGCCTGTCACATAAAAAAGACCTGCAATTCAGGAACAGCTCATACTCCCTTAGGAGCACTGAGGAACAACCTGCTGACCCACCCTCCTTACATGCTTTCCACATCTAAATTTTTTTTTTCTCAGATAAGCTGCCATATCTCTCAACTGTCCAGATTTTTGCAGAATGTCCATATTGTTGCCTCATACTTTTTGTCTGCTCCTCATAATATTTGTGTGTTTTTGACAAAACAGTAAGAACTGCACTGACTAAATAATGACAGACCTTTGACTTTCAGACTTCATATCCTTCTGAAAATGCACATAAACCCTTTTATTCTAGCATCTTTTTAAGTTTATAAGAGCAATATTTAAAATGTGTCCCTATTTTTGGGAATTTGCCCCTCCCCCTTAGTTTTGGCTTTATCAAGATTTTTTGTGCTAAGACCATACCTCTCAACTGTACAGATTTTCACAGAATGTCCAGATTTTTGCCTCATATTTTTGGTCCTTTCTTCATAAAATTCTGGTTTTCTGACAAGTTAGTGGGAAATCATTTAAGATTGAAATTAGAAAATAATGACAGACATTTGAGTTTCAGACCTCATACCCTTCAGAAAACTGATGCTTATGCAAAACCTGTTATTCTACAGACTTTCTAAGTTTGTAAGAGCAATATTTAAAACTTGTCCTTATTTTTGGGCCTTTGTCCCACTTTTTGTTATTGCTTTGTTCAGATTTCTTGTTCTAAGAGGTTGAGAGGTATGGCTAAGACATTGAGAGGTATGTTAACTGCTCTCATTTGGAATAACTTCCCCCTGAATACATGCACCTCCACTACAGTAGGCAATTTTGCCAATCCCTCAGAAAGCACTGTAGAGATAAACAATGACATGGACTTGACAACAAGGGATGATGGCCTCTGTATATCTTCCCTCATCACACTAACCAAAGCTGACCTCTTCTTACTTAACCTCAGATGATACTGTCTGTATATGGTATAAATAGTCCCTTACACAATCCTTTACTAACAGTATCTATACATTTTGTAAACACTCTTTATTTAGTCCATTATACTAACCATTTTTACTTTCATATCGTGTTATAGCCACTATTTTTACTACAGTAACATCCCTTTCATCTCATTCTCTTGCACTAAACCTGCTGACTGGGCCATACCTGTGTCTCTTAGCATCCTATCAATTGCATCCTGAGTGTATAGTAAAAGTACTGACGTGCTAAAAATACTGCAGGCTAAACTTTTCCTTTAAGGCTATGTAACTCCTATTACTGTGTTATTAAACCCAATTGTACTGTGTTACTCTTAGTATTCTAAAGTTGTATAATTGTTGTATGCCATTTGATCTAGATTGTACCTGAATAGGGTCCTTAAGTCATTTGTTTACCGGGTTTGACTCAAAGGGGTAAGGCTGTAAACTACCTACTGTATGACCCTGAGCAAGTCACTAAACCAGACATTGCTCCCAGGTCACCCCTGACAAGGGGCAAAGTGCCCAGTGGGCCTACCAGGTTAACAAATGGGTATATTATTAGCCAGTGTGCTTAACCAGTTAAAAATATGTAAATAACTAAATAAAAAATGTAAGCTATGAACACAGAAGACTATTCACCTAAGAAATCCAAACAGCAATTTGTAAAATATCCTTATTCATAGTGATTATGCTCTGTCCTTAACTGCATCATCACACAATGTCTGTGTTCTACAAATAACCCTCAACAGAGTCTGTCACTTTGTAACTCTAGATGATCTGAGATAACATTGATGTCAGACCCTCAAAATGTTAGCTTGCCATTAACCAAATAAGCAGCTCCTCCTCTTTCCACATTAATGTTAAAACATTCATTTTATAACTACTATCACGTTTTAGCAAATAAGCTGCAGATAAATATCTGTCAGTAACATGTGCGATCCTAAACTGTGAGATCACATGCAGTAAAACAATCTGCTTTTACGCTCTGTACTACTGAACGTACTTTTTCTAAAATAGCTACAGCACTATTGAACACTCTCCCTTCCACCAGTAGAAATATATCTGCCCTTTTGTTCATTAAATATTTATGCTTATTTCCCTAACTTTTCCAGCTAACAGATTTTTGACAAACAAAATGTGATGACCCACTCAACAGTTATACAGGAGACTGAATTGTTAGAATGCTGTATGACTTCAAGATGAAATTAAATGATTTTTTATGTTTTGTGCAAATATGTAGAAATGTTTGTCTTACCCCTGAAAGTGATATTTTGTGTTGTTAACTGCATTTCCTGGTGGATAAATGTAATTTATTTTAAGCTGTTAAAGGAGTACGCTTGTAAAAGACAAAATCAGGCATTTACTTCATGTTTCAAGGCCCTCCATTTGATGACATAATTTCCCTACAGGCAGTAAGGAAATAGAGGGCAGTATTGAGTAAGTTGATCCTAATGCACTCTGTGCTCATACAAGGAAAAGAATAAGGTGTTATTCTTATGAATCCATTATTTCTAATTGTTCATCTTCTCCAGAGCCTTAGACATATTATCCCCTTCAGTACTGAGTATTTTCATAAGAAATGTCCCCAAACTATTGATTGCTTTTGCCTATTTTTTTCTGTATATCAGAATCTTAGCGAGGATGGGGCAAAAGGGGCAGCTGCCCTGGGCACAGAATGTTAGGGGGCATGAGTGGCAGGTCTTGATGCTTCTTCAGTCTATAACTGCAAAATGCTGATATTGCATTTGCTGTCAGAACTGAAGCATTGTAGTACTTCATGTGTGTGGTACAAACTGTAGTTTGCTGCAGTTTAAAAGTTTCTAACTAATCCCCAGACAGACTAAGAATCCTCAGTTAGCAAGGCAAACTTGACACTCTGTCTCTAGACTCCTGTACTGTAAATTATGTCGAGCATTCTAGGCTGTTAAGGAACCAGGCCTTTTGATCTCTTACACCTACACAAAACACATAGCTCAAAAAGCATTGAAATTTAAACTTGAATCTTCGTCAACAAAAAAATAAGACCTGCAGGAGGGACAGATTTAGTACTCCATGCTTCCACCTTCTCTGGAATAATCTTCCATTACATATAAGACAGAATCATACTCTCACTTTAAAAGCAAACCTTGACCATTGGAAGGGCACCTGTAAATTCCTTTCAAACCTGACTGCGCATGCCTTCATGGAGGCAGAAGTTGCCCTATGAGGAAGAGTATGAGGAAGGTGATTATGATCCATGGACTCACTCTGCCTTGTAAACTCTGCGACCTATGAACTTGGCTTGAGGTGCATGTGACCTGCTCATGATGAGAAATGTGTGTGTGTAAATATATATGGTGTGATGATATGCAATAAATGAAATACCCTGTACTCTGTATGTTTATCGAACAAGTTTCTAGATGAGTGGCAAAGTCATGAATCCCAAACTGAGTTTTCTAATCCTGTAATACAACATTTTTTATTTATTACCAAGAACAGGCATTGCATGTTCCATTTATCTGCCATTCCCTATTTTTTACAATTATTGTTTCTTATTAGCTTTGGCAGCCATGGTGGTGCAGCGGTTAGCGTTGCCACCTCACAGCAAGAGGTTCTCCGGTTCGATCCTCGGCTGGGATGCCTTCTGTGCGGAGCCTGCATGTCCTCCCTGTGGTCGTGTGGGTTTCCTCCGGGTGCTCCGGTTTCCTCCCACATCCCAAAGATATGCTGTAGGTGGATTGGACACTCTAAATTGGCCCTAGGTGTGAGTGTGTGCATGTGTGTGCCTTCTGTGGAAGGTTGGGCGCCGGGCTAGCAACTCGACACCATAAAACTCCACTGCCAATCATGAGCAGACAGGTTATCCGCTGTGGTGACCCCTAACCGGGAAAAGCCGAAAGAAGAAGAAGAAGTTTCTTATTAGCTTTAGTGGGTTCTTGTAAATGTTAAGGTTTCTGTTGAGTAGAACTTTAGGATGCTCTGCTTTTTTGTGTATGTGATTGGAATGTTTAATGAGGGTTTTCTCCTCTAATTCTGATGTACTTTTTATAATGTAAATTAATTTTTGATCAATTTTACTAGTGAAACAATATTTATATTAGTGCTTGCTATTGTTACACCAAATAGTTTAGTTATGCTTTTAGTTTGATTACTCTTTGTTTAGATATTTAGAACCAGATCTATTTTGTTGGTAATGTCTTTTTGTGATTAAATAGTTGTTATGCGTTTAACTTTTTTTGAATAAAATAAAAAATAGCAATGTTTTTGATATTACGGGTTGACTTAGGTGACTATATTGTCTTTGAGGTGCTGTGTGTGTGTGTGTGTGTGTGTGTGTGTGTGTGTGTGTGTGTGTGTGTGTATGTGTGTGTGTGTGTGTGTGTGTGTGTGTGTGTGTGTGTGTGTGTGTGTGTGTGTGTGTGTGTGTGTGTGTTTTGTCTTTGCAGTGTGTGTGGTTACTTTTTATTTTTGCAGTATGTGTGGTTACTTTTTAAACTAAAATGAATGGGAGATATAAATAGTTTTTGTTTATTTTTATTTGTATTTAAATTTAAGTGTAGATTTGAGTTTGGAATGTTGTTTAAAATGGGTTCATGTGTTTTAGAATTATGCATGCATCAGAGTTTTGAATAAATAGTGATGCACGAAGGATGGTAAGAAACTTGTGATAACCCACCAGGTATGGTGATAAATTTGCAGTGATGTGAGAAGGATGGTAGCAAAATTTATCTACACAGTAAACCAGATAATACCTCTCTATGTGGTTCTACTCTGTTAATATATAGACAGATAGAGAGAGAGACACATAGATAAATGTATAGCCATACATTAAAAATGCAAAATATTGGCAACTAACCAAACTCAAGTGATCAAACAGCAGCCTATAATTTTTTTTTTAAAAAGTAAAACATTTTGAATGTTGGGGGCTATACCCCACACACCCTGCCAATTACACATACCAACTTTGAGATCGCACTCCAGTGGCGAAAGGGTAAATTCCCTGATCCCCACTGTACAAGCAGTTCTGCATGGAAAAAAGCCTGTACATGAGATAAGCTAATTTTCAATCAGCTGTACTGACTTTTTTCCATTTGACAAGTTCCCATTTCAACAATGTGTATGCTTTCCACACACACACACACACACACACACACACACACACACACACACATATATATATATATATATATATATATGCAATAAAGCATGAAGGGGGTGCATGGTACAGGCATTACTGCCTTCCCAGGGATGATATGAGACTTGACTATCTTGCAGCTCGTGGGAGTGCTATAACATCTTTACCATACAGTTTTAAATTACCATTCTGTTGATTATGCATGTACAGTATTTACAGTAATTATCTGTTTTGTAGTGTGCTTGAATGTAAAATACTTCCTCGTCCCTTTTTAACCTTTATCTATGGTAATTCGTGTTTTGTACAGTATTTTATTGCAAAAATGTTCCTCTGCTCATTTTAACTAACTCATTGCTGTGCATGGTTATAACTTTTTACCTGTGTGGAGTTTAGTATGAAATTTTCAGGCTAGACATTTAAATAAACCTTCTCTGAATCTGTTGTGCGTTATTGCCCAGCTCAGTTTATGAACTGCTACCAGGCTATAACTCATTCCACACCTTTCAGCCCCAGAAAATGGACCAAAGCCCCAAAGGCGGTGGCGTCTCCATATTCATAAAGCATATGCACACCTCCAGACTAGTAGCCCAGCATAACGCATTGGAGATACTTCAGGTACAACTAACAGTGGGTAAGACAGTGATTCAGGTCGTAGCCTGCTATAGGTCCCCAACCATGTCCCAAGACACTCATTCCACGTTCCTAAGCACCCTGGAAACTATTAGGGTCCAACTCAACACTCTCATACTGGGTGACTTCAACTACCTCCCCATCAACTGGGAAAACTACTCATGCACCAATACACTTGCCCAACGCTTCCTGGAATTCATTAATTCCAAAGCAATGGACCAGCTCATTCTTACCCCCCACTAGAAGTAACATCCTTGACCTTGTTATTACTAACATGAGCAACCATTGCTCTACACCAATAGTCAATTCCTCCCTGGTTAGATCCAACCACAAACTAATTACCATGGAAATCCACATCTCACCCACACCATCAGCAGAGATAACCACTATGAAAAACTTCTCCAAAGCTGCCTTTGGGCTCCTAAAAACAGATGTGACTAACTTCACAGCATCCATGCAAATGGAAAATAGGTTCATGACCACAGAATCGTACACCAATGCACTGTACGAACACGTACATAAATGCATGGAACTAGCCATACCCAACAGAACCAAGATGGTCTCCTCCAAAAAAAGGAAGCCAATCTGGTGGTCCCCTGCCATTAATAAACTCTACAACAGAAGGAAGAAACTGTTGCAGAAAAAGGTAAAGTCCCAAGACTGGAAAAATACCTTTATCAGCCGCAACAAAAAGTTAAGATCCCTCATCAAAACCTCTAAAGCCAGCTATGAAGGCAAAATTGTGGCAGACACTAAAAACAACCACAAAGCCTTCTACAGTTATATCAAGAGTTTCCATGGAAATACCCAGATTTGCTCTGAGTTACTGCACAATGGTACCTCCTATACTGAGCCAACAGATATTGCCAACATATTGGCCGACAGATTCATTGCCAGCTTTACCCCTCTCTCTCCCCCTAAGAACTAATCACAATACTGGAAGAATGCCAGATACCCAGCATTACTGCAGCACAGGTTAAAGCTGCATTGGGCAAGGCCAAGAATACAGCTTCCATGGGACCCGACAATATCCCTGGCTGTGTTCTACATGAACTACAAAGTGAACTGGTACTACACCTGTGTGCCCTGTTCAATCACAGCCTCAGCTCAGGCTGTGTCCCTACAGAATGGCACACTGCTACAGTCATCCCTCTCCATAAAGGTGGAGCAACTACAAACCCTGGGAATTATCGCCCCATTTGCCTGATGAGTCTGATATAGGTTCATAGGTTCATACTAGGCTATCTGCCCTAGGGCATTTATAAGCCTAGCCAGAGTGTGTTTGGCTTTCGCCACCCATTTTAAATTAATTTTGCTATGCCCTTTTCCGAGGTTAGTATACTGTGCCTCTGTCTAACAGTGACACAGAACTGATACCCGGGATAAACCTACGATCTCCCATCCACTCATCAAGATTCCTCTTGAAGAGAGTCAATGAGGGACTCTGCCTAACCAGGACTGGGATTTTATTCCAGAGTGAAGGGAGCCTCTGGGTTATGAATCTGTCCCTCCAGCATGTCCTATTTATTTCAGTGCTGAGGTTCAAGTCTCTCGAGTGCGTAGCTCAATGGGATTTGGATTTTCTGAGGTGCAGCATGTCCATTAATTCCGGGTTGGACATGGCTTTATACGTCAGGCACAGATCGCCTCTGAGCAGGCGGTATGCCACTGAGTAGAGCTGGAGTTTCTTTAACCGGGCAGCATATGGCATCTGTTTGAGCCCTTTGATCCTCTTGGTGAGGTACTTTTGGGGTCTTTCCAGTTGCTGCAGGTGTCTGGTAAGGTACATCCCAAAAGGGGCATTGTACTCAATTATGGGCCTGATAAGGGATGAGTAAAGAGGCACGATGACCTCCCCTGATCTAGATGTGAATCCCTTCATGATTAGGTGGGCTATATAAAATGTTCTTCTAACCACTTTGGCCATGTGGTTGTCAAATGAGAGATTGCTATCAACTTGGGTCCCCAGGTCCCTAATTACTTCTTCTGTACTTAATGGATTACCACCTATGTGGCAATTTGTGGGCACTTTGTTTTTGTCAAAGGGGATGACTATATACTTTTTGGTGTTTAGCTTGAGGCCATGGCTCTGGCACCAGTTGCCTGTTTCTATGAGGCCCTTTTGGAGGATGCTTGTGTCAGATGGAGAGTCGATTATGGCACCCAGTTTGCAGTCATCTGCGAACTTGGTCAGCCACAGTCCTTCCGTGTTGGCCTGTACCTCCGAGAAATATATACCGAACAAGAGAGGTTCCAGCACTGAGCCTTTGGGACGCCACTTGTAACTGGTTTGGAGTCTGACATGGCTCCAGCAATTCTAACCATATGGGTTCTGTCCTTGAGCCAGTTTGCAACCCATCTAGTGACATAGGGGTTTATATTTAAGCTGGTGAGCTTATCTATAATGCCCAAGTGGGGTATTGTATCGAAGGCTTTTGCGAGGTCCAGGTAGGCTGTGTGGACCACCTTCCCCTGGTCAATGGCCTTGGTGACTGTTTCAAAGAAATCAACCAGGTTTAAGAGGCAGGATTTGCCCTTAACAAAGCCGAACTGGGTAGGATCCAGTGTCTGTAGGTCCCCAATATCTTTATTTATGAGGTCCATGATGATCCTTTCCATAGCTTTGCAGACCAAGCTAGTCAGGCTTATGGGGTGATAGTTTCCAGGATCCGTTGAGGCACCACCTTTGTGGAGAGGGACCACTGTTGCTGTACGCCACTCTTTGGGTACATATCCTGTAGTAAGACTGAGATTGAACAGTAGTTTTATGTTTGGGTTTAGCTCTTCTTGGAGTTCATGTAGGATGCAGCCCTGGACACCGTCTGGTCCCATTGATGCTGTGTTTTTTGCTTTGGAGAGGGCGACTCTTACCTGAGCATCTGAGATGTCAGGGGGGGCAGCACTCTGCCGGGATAGATATTTGCCCTTTTGGTGGGGAGGGGGAGGAGAAGTTTGCGCTAAACCTGTCAGCTAGGATGTTGGCAATGTCTGTGGGTTCAGTGTATTTTTTGTCATTTTGGACTAATTCTGAGCATATCTGGGAATTCCCACCCAGGTTCCTAACATAACTAAAGAAAGCCTTGTGATTATCCTTAGTGTCCTGTGCAATTTTTCTCTCAAAGCTGGCCTTAGACGATTTTATGAGTTATTAGTTTTTTGCTAATACTGATCAGAGATGCCTTCCCTTTTTGAAATTTTGGTCTATCATTTAGTAGCTTCCTCCTTCTATTGTATAGTTTGTTTATGGCTGGGGTCCACCAGACAGGACGTCTGCCTTTGGAGGATTGGGTCTTGGTTTTTTTTGGTTTTATTTGGGATTGCATGATCCATGCATTCCTGAAGGTGTTCATAGAATGCGTTTATAAAGGATTCTGCGGTCTGGGCCGTATTTTCCACAGGCCCAGGGGCTTTGAAGGATTCCACCTCGGTTTTGAGGAGTGTGAAATTTGCTTTAGAGAAGTTTTTCACTGTGGTTTTCTGGGCAAGGGGTAGGGTCGGGATGTGAATATCCAGTGAGATTAGTTTATGGTCTGATCTTACCAGTGAGGGATACACTTCTGGTCTGGAGCATAGAGTCCCCATGTTGGTGATGATCAGGTCCAGTATGTTTTCCCCTCTTGTGGGAGTGGTAACAAGTTGTTCCATAGCATTTGAGTTTATAAATTCTAGGAACTTTTGGGCTAGAGTGTTGGAGCTGGTGTAATGCTCCCAGTCTATGTTTGGGTAGTTGAAGTCGCCCAATATAATGGTGTTTGGAGAGACCTTCATATTTTCCAGTGTTCTCAGAAAGGCCGAGTGGGGTTCCTGGGTTTGGGAGGGTGGTCTGTAGCAGGCTATAAACTGGAAGGCAGTTTTACCCACTGTTAGTTGCACATGGATAGTCTCTGATGCTTCGTGCTGTGCCACCAACCTGGAGGTGTGGGTATCTTTGACGAATATTGATACTCCCCCTCCTTTTGTGGTTCGGTCCAAGTTTTGGGGCTGAAAAGCATGGTATGAAGTATAACCTGGTAGTGCTGGGGTGCTCTCGGGAGCCTTGAACCAGGTTTCTTTTACTGCACAGATATCGATGTTCTCCATGCTAAGGAGAGTTTCGAGTGTGTGCATCTTGAGGTTTAGACTTCTGGCATTGAGTAGCATTACTCTTAGTTTCTTATCCCTTGTGATACCTATGAAGGTGGGTTTGTCTTTTGAGCCTTGCCTAAAAAAGGCACTATGGGGGTAGCAAGAGCCTTTCCCAATATCCGAAAGCCCAGGGGTGACAGGTGTAAGCCATCCCTAGCGAAGCATCGTGGCTTGTCGAGCATGTCATCCCAGGCTGACAGGCAATGGATCCCCTTTGAATGACACCAATACTTAAGCCAATTGTTGAAATTGATCATCTTGTCTTCATATTGTGGCATCATTCTTGGTGAGGGTAAGATGCTACTCAAGGTCAGGGTCATACCGGCTGGGCTACATGCTCATAGAGCTCCTCTATGTCTCTTTTCATGTAGTCCAGGGAGGTACGTCTCAGGTCATTCACACCAGCATGGACAATGACTGAGTCATATTTGTACTTTATAGATTCATAGATTCATAGATAAGTACTAAGCTAACTGCCCTTGCGGGCCATTGTAAGCCTAGCCAATTATCCCTTGTGAGACTCAAACCCTGCACCTTGTGTTTGTAAGGCAAACACCTTAACCATTAGGCCACCCTCCCAACCCTTGCCTTGGAGTGACCTGACTGCTTGTGTTATGTGGAGAATCCTAGCGCCTGACAGGCAGCTCACCGTGACCTTCTCCTTGTTCAGCCTGGTGAGCGGGACGTCAGTGTGCCTGACGATAGAGTCACCTATTACAAGTGTATCAGGTGTGTTGTTTAGCCTTAAGGGCTGTGACTGTTCAGCACACTGGCTTTGTGAGCTATGTGTTGCATGTGTTTTGTTTTGGGGTAGCGGTTGCTTGGGTGTCTGCTTTGGAGGTCTCTGCTGCTTAGGCGGATTTTTATTTAGAGCCTCCGAGTATGTTTTTGTGTGTTTATGTGTTTGGTTTGCTGTCATGGTAGGTCTATGTGAGACTGGAATTGTAGTGAGTGTGGTTTCCTTCTCCTCCTGACTGGTTACGCCAGTACTGAGTTGAGAGAGTTTAGCCTCCATTTTGGCTATATGGTTGCATCTCTCACATGTGTTGGAATTTGTTGGGAGGAGGAGAGGGTTGTCTGTGTACATGAGGCAGTTGTAACATTGCCTCAAGATTCCCAGATTCACCAGCTGGACCGGAGAGGAGATTGACAACTGACCTTTGGACATGCTAGAATAGTATTGGGAATTCCTTTATAATTGAAAAAAGGGCCAATGGGGAATAAGGTACTCAAGGGGAGTTTGTGAGGGTGTAGTGCTTTTAATTTTTTAGTGCTGACTTAGTGAGCAAGTGCCAGGTAACTTAAATGCAATGTGTTACAGGTAACTTAAATGCAAAAACGACAAACAGTAACTTTCTTTCAAGTGAAACAAGGAAATAAGTACAGTAAGCAATGCAGATATCACTAGGGATCCACAGAAGCGCTGAAAAGCCGCGTTTTAGGTGAAATTAGCATTTCAGGGAAATAACAAGCAAACAAACAACAAGCATACAAACAAAGCTAGATTCAGCAGGCCTGGATTTAGTCTATGCTACAGCAAACAAGGTGTACCAATTTCAGTAAGAAGCAGTTCAAATATGCAGGCACTATAAGCCTTTAACCAGAAATTCCCAGCTCAGAAGGGCAGAGTCCAGCCTCTCCTCCCACAAGAGTGCACACTACGAACCCTCTTAATGTAAAATAAATGGCTTGAAGCCCAAGTGCTTAAACCAGAACTAATACACTTTTAGAATAACAGACACTGAGCCCTCAATCAGCAGTTCCCAACTTAGAAGGATGTAAGCTACTTGTCCTGACTCCTGCCACTACAGTGCAGACCACAAACCTTCTTAATGTAAAACAACTGGTCTGAAGCCCAAGTGCTTAAACTAAAAGTCTTAGAATGAGTTACACCAAGCAGTAATAAATACAAGTGAGTACTTTTAAGATGACGCAAAAGCAAAATAAAGTAGGAAGAAACACAAATACAGTAAAAGCAGATACTTTTTTTTTGTTAAGTGGAAAGAGAGAAAGGAAAGAGAGAAAGTAGTAGCAGAAACTAAGCTGATTGGCCTTCTCAAATGTTCTCCCTGTACTGGGTAGAATGAGGTAATAACACTAGACTGGGAGGAGGGTCCCAGATCAAATTTACACTAGGGGTGGGCAACTGCAAAGCCACCAACTATAAAAACACTATACCAACAGGGAGGGAGGGTGGGAAACAAACTGCAGAAATGTTTCTCACAGCTGAAAAGCAGCAGTGAGCCTTTAAATGAAAGTTTTAAACAGCTAAAGGTGCCACTAGAAAAAAGAGTTTAACTGCAACAAGTTATTAGAAACAAACAACCCAACAGATGCTTAATAAAAGTGGACAATTTCCAGTTAATACCTCACACACAGTGAAACTAGCTAGAAAATACACAGTACACAAAGTGCTATAAATAACAAAGAAATAAAGAACAAAATAAACAAAAAACAGGATACTTAATGTTATATATTATAGCTCCGAGTTTCCTCAGTGTCCTTCCTTCGATCAAGCTCAGTGTGAAATGGCAGAACACTCACAAATGAACTTCTTAGGTAACAGAAAGTTGAAACCTGAGACAGTTTTTAAGAAAGAAATCTCAAAAGAACCAATGAGGTGCTTAGTCTAAGCTGTAGTCCAGGTGACCTCAGTCAGCCAATGACCTCAAACAATTCTCTCTCACTGAAATGCCTGATGGCTTTGGCTAAACCAAGATGTCCCTGAATATGTGCTCAGACACACAGCCTCCACAAACACTAGGCCCAAATACAAGCCTGAATATGGAAATGCTACAAATATCCCCACTACTTAGAACAAACTGCAGAAATGTTTCTCACAGCTGAAAAGCAGCAGTGAGCCTTTAAATGAAAGTTTTAAACAGCTAAAGGTGCCTCTAGAAAAAGAGTTTAACTGCAACAAGTTATTAGAAACAAACAACCCAACAGATGCTTAATAAAAGTGGACAATTTCCAGTTAATACCTCACACACAGTGAAACTAGCTAGAAAAATACACAGTACACAAAGTGCTATAAATAACAAAGAAATAAAGAACAAAATAAACAAAAACAGGATACTTAATGTTATATATTATAGCTCCGAGTTTCCTCAGTGTCCTTCCTTCGATCAAGCTCAGTGTGAAATGGCAGAACACTCACAAATGAACTTCTTAGGTAACAGAAAGTTGAAACCTGAGACAGTTTTTAAGAAAGAAATCTCAAAAGAACCAATGAGGTGCTTAGTCTAAGCTGTAGTCCAGGTGACCTCAGTCAGCCAATGACCTCAAACAATTCTCTCTCACTGAAATGCCTGATGGCTTTGGCTAAACCAAGATGTCCCTGAATATGTGCTCAGACACACAGCCTCCACAAACACTAGGCCCAAATACAAGCCTGAATATGGAAATGCTACAAATATCCCCACTACTTAGAACAAACTGCAGAAATGTTTCTCACAGCTGAAAAGCAGCAGTGAGCCTTTAAATGAAAGTTTTAAACAGCTAAAGGTGCCTCTAGAAAAAAGAGTTTAACTGCAACAAGTTATTAGAAACAAACAACCCAACAGATGCTTAATAAAAGTGGACAATTTCCAGTTAATACCTCACACACAGTGAAACTAGCTAGAAAATACACAGTACACAAAGTGCTATAAATAACAAAGAAATAAAGAACAAAATAAACAAAAAACAGGATACTTAATGTTATATATTATAGCTCCGAGTTTCCTCAGTGTCCTTCCTTTGATCAAGCTCAGTGTGAAATGGCAGAACACTCACAAATGAACTTCTTAGGTAACAGAAAGTTGAAACCTGAGACAGTTTTTAAGAAAGAAATCTCAAAAGAACCAATGAGGTGCTTAGTCTAAGCTGTAGTCCAGGTGACCTCAGTCAGCCAATGACCTCAAACAATTCTCTCTCACTGAAATGCCTGATGGCTTTGGCTAAACCAAGATGTCCCTGAATATGTGCTCAGACACACAGCCTCCACAAACACTAGGCCCAAATACAAGCCTGAATATGGAAATGCTACAAATATCCCCACTACTTAGAACAAACTGCAGAAATGTTTCTCACAGCTGAAAAGCAGCAGTGAGCCTTTAAATGAAAGTTTTAAACAGCTAAAGGTGCCTCTAGAAAAAGAGTTTAACTGCAACAAGTTATTAGAAACAAACAACCCAACAGATGCTTAATAAAAGTGGACAATTTCCAGTTAATACCTCACACACAGTGAAACTAGCTAGAAAAATACACAGTACACAAAGTGCTATAAATAACAAAGAAATAAAGAACAAAATAAACAAAAACAGGATACTTAATGTTATATATTATAGCTCCGAGTTTCCTCAGTGTCCTTCCTGTGATCAAGCTCAGTGTGAAATGGCAGAACACTCACAAATTAACTTCTTAGGTAACAGAAAGTTGAAACCTGAGACAGTTTTTAAGAAAGAAATCTCAAAAGAACCAATGAGGTGCTTAGTCTAAGCTGTAGTCCAGGTGACCTCTGTCAGCCAATGACCTCAAACAATTCTCTCTCACTGAAATGCCTGATGGCTTTGGCTAAACCAAGATGTCCCTGAATATGTGCTCAGACACACAGCCTCCACAAACACTAGGCCCAAATACAAGCCTGAATATGGAAATGCTACAAATATCCCCACTACTTAGAACAAACTGCAGAAATGTTTCTCACAGCTGAAAAGCAGCAGTGAACCTTTAAATGAAAGTTTTAAACAGCTAAAGGTGCCTCTAGAAAAAAGAGTTTAACTGCAACAAGTTATTAGAAACAAACAACCCAACAGATGCTTAATAAAAGTGGACAATTTCCAGTTAACTTAAAGGTTGCTCCTCTACAAGGAGATACACACACACAGTTGTCAAGTGCAGGATTCAAACCCATACCTAACTATTTACTGATACTAGAGCTGTACACATTTACATGATGCGCTATACACATTATGTAAGGTTATGAAGCACATCATCACATAAAAAGACAAACCCACCTCCATAGGTATTACAAGGGATAAGAAACTAAGAGTAATGCTACTCAATGCCAGAAGTCTAAACCTCAAGATGCACGCACTCGAAACTCACCTTAGCATGGAGAACATCGATATCTGTGCAGTAACAGAAACCTGGTTCAAGGCTCCCGAGAGCACCCCAGCACTACCAGGTTATACCTCATACCATGCTTTTTGGCCCCAAAACTTGGATCGAACCACAAAAGAAGGGGGAGTATCAATATTCGTCAAAGATACCCACACCTCCAGGTTGGTGGCACAGCACGAAGCATCAGAGACTATCCATGTGCAACTAACAGTGGGTAAAACTGCCTTCCAGTTTATAGCCTGCTACAGACCACCCTCCCAAACCCAGGAACCCCACTCGGCCTTCCTAAGAACACTGGAAAATATGAAGGTCTCTCCAAACACCATTATATTGGGCGACTTCAACTACCCAAACATAGACTGGGAGCATTACTCTAGCTCCAACACCCTAGCCCAAAGGTTCCTAGAATTTATAAACTCAAATGCTATGGAACAACTTGTTACCACTCCCACAAGAGGGGAAAAAATACTGGACCTGATCATCACCAACATGGGAACTCTATGCTCCAGACCAGAAGTGTATCCCTCACTGGTAAGATCAGACCATAAACTAATCTCACTGGATATTCACATCCCGACTCCACCCACTGCCCTGAAAACCACAGTGAAAAACTTCTCTAAAGCAAATTTCACACTCCTCAAAACCGAGGTGGAATCCTTCAAAGCCCCCGGGCCTGTGGAAAATACGGCCCAGACCGCAGAATCCTTTATAAACGCATTCTATGAACACCTTCAAGAATGCATGGATCATGCAATCCCAAATAAAACCAAGACCCAATCCTCCAAAGGCAGACGTCCTGTCTGGTGGACCCCAGCCATAAACAAATTATACAATAGAAGTTGGAAGCTACTACATGATAGAGCAAAATCCCAAAAAGAGAAGGCATCTCTGATCAGTATTAGCAAAACACTACGGGCACTCATAAAATCGTCTAAGGCCAGCTTCGAGAGAAAAATTGCACAGGACACTAAGGATAATCACAAGGCTTTCTTTAGTTATGTTAGGAACCTGGGTGGGAATTCCCACATATGCTCAGAATTAGTCCACAATTACAAAAAATACACCGAACCCACAGACATTGCCAACATCCTAGCTGACAGGTTCAGCGCAAACTTTCCCCCCCCGACTCCCCACCAAAAGGGCAAATATCTATCCCAGCAGAGTGCTGCCCCCCTGACATCTCAGATGCTCACGTAAGAGCTGCCCTCTCCAAAGCAAAAAACACAGCATCAATGGGACCAGACGGTGTCCCGGGCTGCGTCCTACATGAACTCCAAGAAGAGCTAAACCCAAACATAAAACTACTGTTCACTCTCATCCTTACTACAGGATATGTACCCAAAGAGTGGCGTACAGCAACAGTGGTCCCTCTCCACAAAGGTGGTGCCTCAACAGATCCTGGAAACTATCGCCCCATAAGCCTGACTAGCTTGGTCTGCAAAGCTATGGAAAGGATCATCATGGACCTCATAAATAAAGATATTGGGGACCTACAGACACTGGATCCTACCCAGTTCGGCTTTCTTAAGGGCAGATCCTGCCTCTTAAACCTGGTTGATTTCTTTGAAACAGTCACCAAGGCCATTGACGAGGGGAAGGTGGTCCACACAGCCTACCTGGACCACGCAAAAGCCTTCGATACAATACCCCACTCGGGCATTATCAATAAGCTCACCAGCTTAAATATAAACCCCTATGTCACTAGATGGGTTGCAAACTGGCTCAAGGACAGAACCCACATGGTTAGAATTGCTGGAGACATGTCAGACTCCAAACCAGTTACAAGTGGCGTCCCACAAGGCTCAGTCCTGGGACTTCTCTTGTTCAGTATATATTTCTCGGAGGTACAGGCCAACACGGAAGGACTGTGGTTGACCAAGTTCGCAGATGACTGCAAACTGGGTGCCATAATTGACTCTCCAGCTGACACAAGCATCCTCCAAAAGGGCCTCATAGAAACAGTCAACTGGTGCCAGAGCCATGGCCTCAAGCTAAACGCCAAAAAGTGTATAGTCATCCCCTTTGGCAAAAACGAAGTGCCCACAAATTACCACATAGGTGGTAATCCATTAAGTACAGAAGAAGTAATTAGGGACCTGGGGACCCAAGTTGATAGCAATCTCTCATTTGACAACCACATGTCCAAAGTGGTTAGAAAAACATTTTATATAGCCCACCTAATCATGAAGGGATTCACATCTAGATCAGGGGAGGTCGTCGTGCCTCTTTACTCATCCCTCATCAGGCCCATAATTGAGTACAATACCCCTTTTGGGATGTACCTTACCAGACACCTGCAGCAACTGGAAAGACCCCAAAAGTACCTCACCAAGAGGATCAAAGGGCTCAAACAGATGCCATATGCTGCCCGGTTAAAGAAACTCCAGCTCTACTCAGTGGCATACTGCCTGCTCAGAGGCGATCTGTGCCTGACGTATAAAGCCATGTCCAACCCGGAATTAATGGACATGCTGCACCTCAGAAAATCCAAATCCCATCGAGCTACGCGCTTGAGAGACTTGAACCTCAGCACTGAAATAAATAGGACATGCTGGAGGGACAGATTCATAACCCAGAGGCTCCCTTCACTCTGGAATAAAATCCCAGTCCAGGTTAGGCAGAGTCCCTCATTGACTCTCTTCAAGAGGAATCTTGATGTGTGGATGGGAGATCGTAGGTTTACCCTGGGTATCACTTCTGTGTCACTGTTAGACAGAGGCACAGTATACTAACCTCGAAAAAGGGCATAGCAAAATTAATTTAAAATGGGTGGCGAAAGCCAAACACACTCTGGCTAGGCTTATAAATGCCCTAGGGTAGATAGCCTAGTATGAACCTATGAACCTATCATCATGGACCTAATTAACAAGGATATAGGAAATCTCCAAACTCTGGATCCTACATAGTTTGGTTTTGTGAAGGGTAGATCATGCCTGCTCAACCTGGTTGACTTCTCTGAGTCAGTCACCAGAGCTGTGGATGAGGGCAATGCAGTTCATACAGCCTACCTCGATCTGGCCAAGGTCTTTGATACCATTCCCCACTCAGGAATTATTGATAGACTCACTAAACTAGGCATCAACCCCTATATCACTAGGTGGGTTGCAAATTAGCTCACAGATAGAACCCACAGTGTGAAAGTAGCAGACTCCAAGTCAGACTGCCAACCAGTCATGAGTGGAGTCCCACAGGGATCGGTCCTGGGTCCTCTCCTGTTTAGCATCTACTTCTCAGAAGTCCAGGACAACACAGAGGGACTCTGGCTGACCAAGTTCACCGATGATTGCAAGCTGGGAGCCATTATTAACTCCCCAAGTGATGCAAACATCCTACAGAAAGGCCTCACTGAAACCAACGGCTGGTGTCAAAGCTATGGCCTTAAGCTTAATGCCAAAAAAATGTGTCATCATTCCCTTTGGGAAAAACTCATTTCCCACTAATTACTACATTGATGGGACCCCACTGAACACTGAAGGCGTTATAAGAGATCTGGGGACACAGGTTGACGGCAACCTCTCCTTCGACCACCACATTGCCACTGTGGTCAGAAAGTCCTTCTACGTGGCACATCTCATTACCAAGGGTTTTGCATCCAGGCAGAAAGAGGTCATCATCTCTCTCTACTCTTCCCTCATTAGGCCAGTCATCGAGTATAATGCCCCATTTGGAATGTACCTCACTAAACACCTGAAACAGCTGGAACGGCCACAAAAGTGCCTCATGAAGAGGATCCTAGGCCTTAAACGCATGCCCTACATGGACAGACTCAAAAAAATCCAGTTTTTCTCTGTCTAATATTGTCTATTAAGAGGCAATCTCTGCTTGACTTACAAAGTCATGTCTGACCCAGCCCTGTTAGAAATGTTACACCTAAAGAAATCCCAATCACTCCGCACTACACACTCCAGGGACCTCAACCTTATTACCACAATCAACAGAACATGCTGGAAGGACAGGTTCATAACCCAGAGACTGCCCATGCTCTGGAATAGACTTCCTATACATGTCAAGCTGAGCACCTCACTGGCCCTTTTCAAGAGAAATCTTGATGAGTGGATGGGAAATAGAAAGTTCACCCCGAGGATCACTCCAGTGGATCTACTTGATAGAGGCACTGGGAACTAACAACAGCATGATGCCAGGGCACTTCTATGGGCTAGACTTGTAAAGGCTCCAGGGCCATTGGCCTAGTACACACCTATGAACCTATGAACAGGTGCTAACACTACACAACACCGTATCCGAATTCTGACAGGTGAATGAGTGTAGATGAAGAGACTTACATACCAGTAACACAGGGTATCATAAACATGTGTATTGTTTTCCAGGAGCACAGCCTCAAAAATATTTCCAACAGTGATGATTCTGGTGAAAAGTCCAAAAAAGTTGGGTAGGTAAACTTAGCATAATGGTAAATGTTTGAATAGATCACTCTTGCAGTAGCATAAGATATATGTTATATCCTGCCAAAGATATGACATCTGACCAACTGCCAGGACATAAGGGCACCTTCCATGTACGCATAACACTGTACAGCTCGGGTAGAGTCATATAAAGTCAGTGGTTAGTGTGCTAAACCTCGAGAGCTTTCTTACCGCAAAGTAAGGGAGGGTAGAGCCCTGCCAGTTAGGCTTATATTAGGAAAAAGGGAAACAAACAATACCCATACCCTGGCAAAAATACTACAAAAAGAAGGTGGGTAGAGGGAGGGTTTTCCTACTGCTACAGTGCTCTAGTCAAGCATTTCCTGTCAGGATAATTTTACATATGTAGATACACTATGGTTTTCATTAAATAATTGTTGCAGTAGCTTAAGCTATATGGGTGACTTACCAAAGTTAGAATGAAAGGGAGGATGAAGAAGAGGCAGAGTGTAGGAGCTGCTGGATAATAGCCTATCAAAACCAGCTCTGGACCTAGAAAAGGAATCTAGTTTGTAATGTTTTGTAAAAGTATGCATAGAAGACCAGGTTGCTCCCTTTAGTATACTTCTAGAGTCCACCTCTTCCCAAAAAACACAGAAGAAGCCAAAGCCCTGGCACAATGGACCCTGACCTTTCCTGGAAGTAACTTGCTATACTGCAAATAACAAAAAACAAAATAGCATGAGACAACCATTTAGAAACAGTCTCTTTTAATACTGATTTCTTACCATCAAAGGAAATAATCAATTGTTCAGACATTCCAGAGGATTTAGCTTTGACAATGTGGTATCTGGGCTGCCTGTGGGCATCCAGAGTGTATAAAATTAATTCTTCTTTACTTTTTGGTTCATGAAAGAAAACAGGGAGATGCATAGAGTAGCTCAAAGTAAACTCTGAAACCACTTTATGCATAAATGATTTGTTCTCAGAATTACCCTATCCTTGTGAAAAAATGAGTTAAAGTTGACAGCTTACAACTCAGATACTCTTCTTGCAGTTATGGCTGTTTTCCAAGGTAAGAAGATAAAAACAGCCTTATGAGCTGATTCAGAGGGAAAAAGTGTCAATTTCCCCAGAACAAAATTAAAATCCCACCTATCTTCTAGATAGATAGGTATGCAAAACCCCTTTCAAAAACTGTTTGACTTGATACTAGCTAAAAAGGGGGGGTCTATAGGCATACAAGCAGTGATGGCCAAAAGGTGAATCTTTATAAAAGAGGAAGAAAGGACAGGGAATAGCAACTCACATAAATATTGTAGAACCAGAGGCATTCAGGCCTGAAGAGGATCCTGGTTCCTAATTTGGAACCAACTAGAAAATCTTTTTCATTTACCCATAAATTAATTTCTAGTAGCACATTTCTTAGCCTCCTTTAATAATCAACCCTAAAAAAATTACTTTTTTCCCCAAATCCCGCTCCCATAAAAAAACAAAATATAAAGTCCTCTCTTTTGATAATGCAGCAATAGAAGTCACTTCTCATAGCAAAATATTAGGGATGATAGTGGATGATAATCTTAAATTCGACCTGCATATACAATATTCCATAAGAAAAACTCATCAAAAACTAGGGACACTTTATAGTGCCATAAACTTCCTCACCTACATAATTAAAACTATACTTGCCACTACTTATCTCTTCCCCACACGTCTTTATGGTGCTCCCACCCTTACTAACCTTAAGACATCACAAAAATCAAAACTTGAACAATGTGATAACAAAATCACTAAATTTGCAGCAAATACCCCTTTCAGAACCCACCACTATACAGCACTAAAAAGCCTAAATTGGTTAGAGCAACCCCATCAACTAATATATACACAGCCTCTTACCACCTATAAAATTATCCAGCATCAATCTGCTTGTCCAGCACTAAGTAACATTCTACATAACTATGTTCTCAGTCAGTTATTATGATCCAATGAACAAAAACAATTGTCTGCCCACAAACCTATCAAATCTGCTGAACATTGTCTGTATTTGTACCATGTTGCAAAGGCCTAAAACACCTTATCTATATCCATCAGGTCAATACCCTCCCTCCCAGCCTTCAAAACCATTCTGAAAGATTTCCCAGCCAAAAGCTGGCTCTGTTCTTGTTCAACACCTGGATAAACTATATCCCTGAATGTGAACAAACACCTATTCATACCTTACATTGCCTTAATGTCCCTTATTCACTCACTTCTTTACTTCTATAAAATACAATAAGCCTGCTTTTCTCTCACTTTGTATTGCAGTTCCTGTTTGTATTATACCTGTAATTTCTCTATAAACTGGATAAAGTTTCTCTAACTATTAAATCATTGTCAGATAACTTGCATCTATTCTTTTAACCAAAGTTTTCATATTATGACTGATTTTGTATAATTATTTCAAGTTTTCAACTACAGTTGTTTTTTGTATTATTTTTAAAGACTGTAAAATTATCGTTCTTAAAATGTCTTGTAATACTTTGGAGCTTTTCTTCCCTGGCCTCCAATGAAAATAGGTTCCTACCCAGTCGGACTTTCCCGGTAATCAAATGTCAGTAAATAAATAAACACCTGGTGCACATCATCAGAAAACAGGTGTCTGTAAAGTATTAAGATTAACAAAACAGTGTAAGAAACTTCTCTGTGTGGAAGATTTTCAGTCCATATATTTCTAGTTAATCGTTATATATTAATCAGATCAGACAATAGTAGTAGAAGTAGTGAACTTACACTCGTATTAAGTCAAAAAAATAATAAAAAATATATAACTGGAAATATTGTACAGAATTACTAAGTATTCGAAAGTAATAGTAGCAGCAAAAACACAAGTGCATCCACCACGGAAATGGCAATGAAAGTACTCACAAAGTCCAAATAATGCAACCAGTCCAAATAAAGCGAAAAATACAAAACTTCTTCTTTATTTCATGAATAAAACCAAAAGGAATGAATGCTTTCGCGTAGCAATAGTACGCTTCATCAGATTCTATTACAAGCTCTGTTATTTCAGTTTATATAGCTATACATTGTACTTAATTAATGTAATTAAACAATTAACCAACCATTAAATAACTTAGCTTAAAGCAACATCTTTCTTTTGTTAAAAAGTCATTCAGTTACCTCATTTCTGCAGATAAATCCATTTAAATGCATTTTAAGAACTCTAGAGTCAAATATTATATATATGTCTTTCATAAAGAAACCATAACATTGCCTTAATATATAAACTAAACACATAAAAATTACAATCTATATTAACTTAATTATCTTACACTATTTTAGAACAATAAAACCTTAATGAATTAAATAAAACCACATATTGTCTAAATCTTTATATGATGTATATTAAAGTGCTCAGTGCAAATCTATATATAATGAGTTAATACACATAAATAGCCAACAATCCTGTCTATTAGTTATGGCCATTTAGATATATATAAATAAAATATGAATATATATAAAAAAATATGTATATATAAATATATATATATATTGACGTATATAATGAAACTGCATTATCTACGGTGTTTTAAAGCAGGCTTCAAAGGGACATACTGATTTAAACCCGGAGGGTAATGTGCTCTCAATCTTAATATCCATTCTAATTCCCTTTGTTCCAACACATTCACAAAGTCACCCCCTCTTTCATTTTTATTTACAATTTGTAAAACTCTAAATTTAAAATGATGACCATTATATTGAATCACATGCTTTGCTAATGCATTAAGTTCATTCTTCTTTTTGATGTCGTATACATGATTGTAAATTCTTTTCTTTAATTCTCTTTTTGTAAGTCCTACATAAAACGCAGAACAACATTCACAGGTGGCTAAATAAATAATGTTACATGTATTACAAGATGCAAAAAACCTAGGAGTAAATGAATAGTTCAAAACAGGATGAGTGAATATCTGTACCCCTGTAATGTATTTACACATATTACAATTGTAGCAAGAAAATTTTCCAAATTTGGTTCTAATATGAGTAACTATTGTTTCCTTTTTGCTATGTGTGGTACATAGCAATCTTTTTAAATTCTTGCTGTTTCGATATGTAAAACTAGGAGTATGACCTACTAATTCTAGTGTCTTACTATCTATAGTTAATATTTGCCAATGACTATTAATAATTTCTCTAATTACTCTGTTGTCATTGGTATAAGTGGTGACAAAATGTATTTTCTCATCATATCTCAGAGTTTGTTTCTTATTTTTAGTACAGTTCACCCTTAGTATCTCTAGTTCATTTGATGTACCTATAGCTCTCTTCACTTGATTCCTAATTTCTCTCACCAATACCTTATTATAACCCCTCTGTATAAATAAATTTTCCAACTTATCAGCCTCTAATATAAAGTCTGAATCCTCTTTGCAGATTCTATCTAACCTACAGAATTGGCTTTTTATGATGCCCTTGAATACATGTCTCGGGTGCATACTATCGTAACTGAGAAGTGTATTCTTCCAACATTCCTTTCTATGTAACGTGAACCTAATCTTACCATTTTTATGACTTAAATTCACATCCAAAAAGTTAACCTCTGTATAAGAGGCTTCCATGGTAAATTTTAAAAAACTAGATGTACTTTCGAGATGACATAAAAATCTCTCAAACTCTTCCATTGTGCCCTCCCACACAATTAGTATATCATCTACGAACCTAGCATATAAAAGAATCTTCTTGTATGATTCATTTGTGAATAAATGCTCTCTCTCCCAGTGGTTAACCACTAAATTAGCGTATGTATTTGCGCAGGGTGTTCCCATTGCAATACCCCACTTTTGTAAGTATAATTGCCCTAAAAAAGAAAAGGCATTATTGGACAGGACGAGTTCTAATAATTGACAGATCAATATTACTTTATTACAACAAACTTCAGGATAAAGTTGTAATAATTCTCTTATAGCTTGTATGCCTTGTTCATTCGGGATGCACGTGAACAAATTTCGTACATCTAGTGTCACCAATAAATGGGTACCTTGTTGTAAATCAACCTCTAACTGATCTATTAAATCTAGTAACTGATAAGTGTCCCTTAAAATAGTAGGAATCTTGTTCACTATAGGCCTCAGAGTTTTCTCTAAGAAAATATATATGTTCTGTGTGACCCATCCATCATCATCTACAATGGGTCTAATGGGTGGTGGGAGTATATCTTTATGCATTTTAGGCAAGGCTTTTATGGTTGGTATTTGAGGATGTTCAATAACAAAAAAATCATATAATTCCTTATTTATCTGATAGCACATTAACAGGTCATATAACTCATCATTTATTTTTTTCAACATATTCAAAAACTTTTCATTTGTAATCATTATATATGTATCCCGGTCTCCTAGCATCTGTAACATAGAAGAGATATAATCTTCAGTATCAAATAACACTAAGCCACCTCCTTTGTCTGCAGGTCTGATCGTTATAGAGGACTCATTCATTAGTTTCTTCAAAGATAATCTTTCATCAGTATTCATATTGAAGAACAAACATTTTCTTTTTCCATCAAAAAAGTATTTATAAAAACTAATTTCACATGATTTAATAAAACCTTCTATATGAGTAGGTAAGGGGGGGAAACATGCTTTTTTGTTTAAAACATGAAAACTCATTATTTTCGCCTGAATCACACATCTTATTACCATAGAAAAGCAGTTTTAAAGCTAACATACGACCAAACATCCTCAGGTCAATTAATAAACTTTCTAGCTTACTTGCCTGCATTGGTATAAACGTCAAGCCTCTATTTAGGAGGCTAATATCAGATTCAGACAATATAAATGTAGACAAATTAAAAAACAAATTGATTACTGTCTCTGGCGGCATCTCTGTGACATGTTCTCCCCTGAGAACTTCCACTTTCTCCTGTCCCAACTCCTGGACCGTTCTCTCTGTAGCAAAGGCTTCCGTATTGCATATGGTAAAAAAGCTGCAGAGGTGGTGTTATTTTTCAGTATAGCCCCACTGTTCTCAATGCCTGCTTTATTCCTATCTGCTTCCTGATTCGGCAAGGGTGTGGAAGCAGTTGCCATTCGTTCAACAGTATCTGGTGGAGTGACAAAGGCATTGTCAGAGATATTAATAAGTGAATTATTCCCTTTTGATATGGGTGGACAAGAAACGCTTTCATTGATGGTGAGTGTCGTGTCTAACTGATTCGTTGTCTTCTCTCATATTACGCGGCCAAACACATTCCCTTCCAAAAAATCGCGATGATCTCGTTGTAATTTGCGATGTTTCGTTAATTGTAGTTTATTACCATAGGACTCAATTTGTATGTACAAGTCTTCTAATCTCTTAGTGCAAGATTCAGTATTAAAAAGTTGCCGTATATCTTTATTTAATTTAGTAACATTTTTTAACAGTTCTTGTTCCAAGGGCAAGAAATGATCTATTACAAGTTGCATGTACTTGCGACTTGTATACAAATTGATTTCTTGCCATTTTCTGAGTAGTTCAGGTTGACTTTCCCCATATGTCGGCATGCATAAGACTCTCATGCCTCTGGGGACTATGCTGAAATGTATGCACGCTTCTAGGTGTTTGCGTTGCCATACATATCGCTGCATTTTATACAAGTCATTTTCCAATTGCTTAATTAAGATGTTAAAATGTTCAATATCAGCAATGTCAGTATTCGTGTTTCTAGAGTTGGACATTGCTAAATCCAGCGTCAATAAAGGGTTGGTTTGATTTTTAGTGATGTTCAACCATCTATCGTTGACTCCCCTCGATTCTGGATTATAGTCTAATTCTACTTTTATATTTGCCATCCCGTGTGGTGAGGCAGTTACAAAAAATGAAAATGACAGTCAAATAAACTGCTCACACCAATACAGGAGCACTTGTCAGAACCAAGCAAAAAAGTAGCAGCAAAAACACAAGTGCATCCACCACGGAAATGGCAATGAAAGTACTCACAAAGTCCAAATAATGCAACCAGTCCAAATAAAGCAAAAAATACAAAACTTCTTCTTTATTTCATGAATAAAACCAAAAGGAATGGGCGCTTTCGTGTAGCAATAGTACGTTTCATCAGATTCTATTACAAGCTCTGTTATTTCAGTTTATATAGCTATACATTGTACTTAATTAATGTAATTAAACAATTAACCAACCATTAAATAACTTAGCTTAAAGCAACATCTTTCTTTTGTTAAAAAGCCATTCAGTTACCTCATTTCTGCAGATAAATCCATTTAAATGCATTTTAAGAACTCTACAGAGTCAAATATTATATATATGTCTTTCATAAAGAAACCATAACATTACCCGTGGTGCCATTTCCGTGGTGGATGCACTTGTGTTTTTGCTGCTACTTTTTAGCTTGGTTCTGACAAGTGCTCCTGTATTGGTGTGAGCAGTTTATTTGACTGTCATTTTAATTTTTTGTAACTGCCTCGCCACACGGGATGGCAAATATACAAGTAGAATTAGACTATAATCCAGAATCGAGGGGAGTCAACGATAGATGGTTGAACATCACTAAAAATCAAACCAACCCTTTATTGACGCTGGATTTAGCAATGTCCAACTCTAGAAACACGAATACTGACATTGCTGATATTGAACATTTTAACATCTTAATTAAGCAATTGGAAAATGACTTGTATAAAATGCAGAGATATGTACGGCAACGCAAATACCTAGAAGGATGCATACATTTCAGCATAGTCCCCAGAGGCATGAGAGTCTTATGCATGCCGACATATGGGGAAAGTCAACCTGAACTACTCAGAAAATGGCAAGAAATCAACTTGGATACAAGTCGCAAGTACATGCAACTTGTAATAGATCATTTCTTGCCCTTGGAATAAGAACTGTTAAAAAATGTTACTATATTAAATAAAGATATACGGCAACTTTTTAATACTGAATCTTGCACTAAGAGATTAGAAGACTTGTAAATACAAATTGAGTCCTATGGTAATAAACTACAATTAACGAAACATCGCAAATTACAACGAGATCATCGCGATTTTTTGGAAGGGAATGTGTTTGTTTGGCCGCGTAATATGAATGATAATGCTAGAACCAGGATGGGAGAGAAGACGATGAATCAGTTAGACACGACGCTCACCATCAATGAAAGCGTTTCTTGTCCACCCATATCAAAAGGGAATAATTCACTTATTAATATCTCTGACAATGCCTTTGTCACTCCACCAGATACTGTTGAACGAATGGCAACTGCTTCCACACCCTTGCCGAATCAGGAAGCAGATAGGAATAAAGCAGGCATTGAGAATAGTGGGGCTATACCGAAAAATAACACCACCTCTGCAGCTTTTTTACCATATGCAAGACGGAAGCCTTTGCTACAGAGAGAACGGTCCAGGAGTTGGGACAGGAGAAAGCGGAAGTTCTCAGGGGAGAACATGTCACAGAGACGCCGCCAGAGACAGTAATCAATTTGTTTTTTGTCTACATTTATATTGTCTGAATCTGATATTAGCCTCCTAAATAGAGGCTTGACGTTTATACCATCGCAGGCAAGTAAGCTAGAAAGTTTATTAATTGACCTGAGGATGTTTGGTCGTATGTTAGCTTTAAAACTGCTTTTCTATGGTAATAAGATGTGTGATTCAGGCGAAAATAATGAGTTTTCATGTTTTAAACAAAAAAGCATGTTTCCCCCCCTTACCTACTCATATAGAAGGTTTTATTAAATCATGTGAAATTAGTTTTTATAAATACTTTTTTGATGGAAAAAGAAAATGTTTGTTCTTCAATATGAATACTGATGAAAGATTATCTTTGAAGAAACTAATGAACGAGTCCTCTATAACGATCAGACCTGCAGACAAAGGAGGTGGCTTAGTGTTATTTGATACTGAAGATTATATCTCTTCTATGTTACAGATGCTAGGAGACCGGGATACATATATAATGATTACAAATGAAAAGTTTTTGAATATGTTGAAAAAAATAAATGATGAGTTATATGACCTGTTAATGTGCTATCAGATAAATAAGGAATTATATGATTTTTTTGTTATTGAACATCCTCAAATACCAACCATAAAAGCCTTGCCTAAAATGCGTAAAGATATACTCCCACCACCCATTAGACCCATTGTAGATGGTGATGGATGGGTCACACAGAACATATCTATTTTCTTAGAGAAAACTCTGAGGCCTATAGTGAACAAGATTCCTACTATTTTAAGGGACACTTATCAGTTACTAGATTTAATAGATCAGTTAGAGGTTGATTTACAACAAGGTACCCATTTATTGGTGACACTAGATGTACGAAATTTGTTCACGTGCATCCCGAATGAACAAGGCATACAAGCTATAAGAGAATTATTACAACTTTATCCTGAAGTTTGTTGTAATAAAGTAATATTGATCTGTCAGTTATTAGAACTCGTCCTGTCCAATAATGCCTTTTCTTTTTTAGGGCAATTATACTTACAAAAGTGGGGTATTGCAATGGGAACACCCTGCGCAAATACATACGCTAATTTAGTGGTTAACCACTGGGAGAGAGACCATTTATTCACAAATGAATCATACAAGAAGATTCTTTTATATGCTAGGTTCGTAGATGATATACTAATTGTGTGGGAGGGCACAATGGAAGAGTTTGAGAGATTTTTATGTCATCTCGAAAGTACATCTAGTTTTTTAAAATTTACCATGGAAGCCTCTTATACAGAGGTTAACTTTTTGGATGTGAATTTAAGTATTAAAAATGGCAAGATTAGGTCCACGTTAATAGAAATGAATGTTGGAAGAATACACTTCTCAGTTACGATAGTATGCACCCGAGACATGTATTCAAGGGCATCATAAAAAGCCAATTCTGTAGGTTAGATAGAATCTGCAAAGAGGATTCAGACTTTATATTACAGGCTGATAAGTTGGAAAATGTATTTATACAGAGGGGTTATAATAAGGTACTGGTGAGAGAAATTAGGAATCAAGTGAAGAGAGCTATAGGTACATCAAATGAACTAGAGATAGTAAGGGTGAACTGTACTAAAAATAAGAAACAAACTCTGAGATATGATGAGAAAATACATTTTGTCACCACTTATACCAATGACAACAGAGTAATTAGAGAAATTATTAATAGTCATTGGCAAATATTAACTATAGATAGTAAGACACTAGAATTAGTAGGTCATACTCCTAGTTTTACATATCGAAACAGCAAGAATTTAAAAAGATTGCTATGTACCACACATAGCAAAAAGGAAACAATAGTTACTCATATTAGAGCCAAATTTGGAAAATTTTCTTGCTACAATTGTAATATGTGTAAATACATTACAGGGGTACAGATATTCACTCATCCTGTTTTGAACTATTCATTTACTCCTAGGTTTTTTGCATCTTGTAATACATGTAACATTATTTATTTAGCCACCTGTGAATGTTGTTCTGCATTTTATGTAGGACTTACAAAAAGAGAATTAAAGAAAATAATTTACAATCATGTATACGACATCAAAAAGAAGAATGAACTTAATGCATTAGCAAAGCATGTGATTCAATATAATGGTCATCATTTTAAATTTAGAGTTTTACAAATTGTAAATAAAAATGAAAGAGGGGGTGACTTTGTGAATGTGTTGGAACAAAGGGAATTAGAATGGATATTAAGATTGAGAGCACATTACCCTCCGGGTTTAAATCAGTATGTCCCTTTGAAGCCTGCTTTAAAACACCGTAGATAATGCAGTTTCATTATATACGTCAAAATATATATATATTTATATATACATATTTTTTATATATATTCATATTTTATTTATATATATCTAAATGGCCATAACTAATAGATAGGATTGTTGGCTATTTATGTGTATTAACTCATTATATATAGATTTGCACTGAGCACTTTAATATACATCATATAAAGATTTAGACAATATGTGGTTTTATTTAATTCATTAAGGTTTTATTGTTCTAAAATAGTGTAAGATAATTAAGTTAATATAGATTGTAATTTTTATGTGTTTAGTTTATATATTAAGGTAATGTTATGGTTTCTTTATGAAAGACATATATATAATATTTGACTCTGTAGAGTTCTTAAAATGCATTTAAATGGATTTATCTGCAGAAATGAGGTAACTGAATGGCTTTTTAACAAAATAAAGATGTTGCTTTAAGCTAAGTTATTTAATGGTTGGTTAATTGTTTAATTACATTAATTAAGTACAATGTATAGCTATATAAACTGAAATAACAGAGCTTGTAATAGAATCTGATGAAGCGTACTATTGCTACGTGAAAGCGCTCATTCCTTTTGGTTTTATTCATGAAATAAGGAAGAAGTTTCGTTCGCTTTATTTGGACTGGTTGCATTATTTGGACTTTGTGAGTACTTTCATTGCCATTTCCGTGGTGGATGCACTTGTGTTTTTGCTGCTACTTTTTTGCTTGGTTCTGACAAGTGCTCCTGTATTGGTGTGAGCAGTTTATTTGACTGTCATATTCGAAAGTAATCCAAGCAAGGTAAAGTATTTCTAATTATATTTATTTTTATTATTTTTTTGACTTAAGACGAGTTTACCTTAGTTACTTCTACTACTGTTGTCTGATCTGATTAATATACAGTGATTAACTAGAGATATATGGACTGAAAATCTTCCCCAAAGAGAAGTTTATAGGTTCATAGGTTCATAGGTTCATACTAGGCTATCTGCCCTAGGGCATTTATAAGCCTAGCCAGAATGTGTTTGGCTTTCTCCACCCATTTTAAATTTATTTTGCTATGCCCTTTTTCGAGGTTAGTATACTGTGCCTCTGTCTAACAGTGACACAGAAGTGATACCCGGGGTAAACCTACGATCTCCCATCCAATCATCAAGATTCCTCTTGAAGAGAGTCAATGAGGGACTCTGCCTAACCTGGACTGGGATTTTATTCCAGAGTGAAGGGAGCCTCTGGGTTATGAATCTGTCCCTCCAGCATGTCCTATTTATTTCAGTGCTGAGGGTCAAGTCTCTCGAGCGCATAGCTCGATGGGATTTGGATTTTCTGAGGTGCAGCATGTCCATTAATTCCGGGTTGGACATGGCTTTATACGTCAGGTACAGATCGCCTCTGAACAGGCGGTATGCCACTGAGTAGAGCTGGAGTTTCTTTAACCAGGCAGCATATGGCATCTGTTTGAGCCCTTTGATCCTCTTGGTGAGGTACTTTTGGGGTCTTTCCAGTTGCTGCAGGTGTCTGGTAAGGTACATCCCAAAAGGGGCATTGTACTCAATTATGGGCCTGATGAGGGATGAGTAAAGAGGCATGATGACCTCCCTGATCTAGATGTGAATCCCTTCATGATTAGGTGGGCTATATAAAATGTTTTTCTAACCACTTTGGCCACGTGGTTGTCAAATGAGAGATTGCTATCAACTTGGGTCCCCAGGTCCCTAATTACTTCTTCTGTACTTAATGGATTACCACCTATTTGGTAATTTGTGGGCACTTTGTTTTTGCCAAAGGGGATGACTATACACTTTTTGGCATTTAGCTTGAGGCCATGGCTCTGGCACCAGTTGTCTGTTTCTATGAGGCCCTTTTGGAGGATGCTTGTGTCGGCTGGAGAGTCGATTATGGCGCCCAGTTTGCAGTCATCTGCGAACTTGGTCAGCCACAGTCCTTCCGTGTTGGCCTGTACCTCCGAGAAATATATACCGAACAAGAGAGGTCCCAGGACTGAGCCTTGTGGGACACCACTTGTAACTGGTTTGGAGTCTGACATGGCTCCAGCAATTCTAACCATGTGGGGTCTGTCCTTGAGCCAGTTTGCAATCCATCTAGTGACATAGGGGTTTATATTTAAGCTGGTGAGCTTATCTATAAGGCCCGAGTGGGGTATTGTATCGAAGGCTTTTGCGAGGTCCAGGTAGGCTGTGTGGACCACCTTCCCCTCGTCAATGGCCTTGCTGACTGTTTCAAAGAAATCAACCAGGTTTAAGAGGCAGGATCTGCCCTTAACAAAGCCGAACTGGGTAGGATCCAGTGTCTGTAGGTCCCCAATATCTTTATTTATGAGGTCCATGATTTCTTACACTGTATTGTTTTTGGACCCACTATACTTGTTTAGTTGGTTGTTTGAGACTTCAGGGATACCACGGAGATTACTTTTTTTTTTAAAGTATTAAGATTCTATCATCCAGGCAGTCAGTCAGATAAAGAAAATGAAGGTTGGGGTTTATCAAACAACCCATCCTCTATGAGTAATCCATTATGTGAAGGAGCTTGTAATAATTGCCCTTGGTCATTTTCAAAAGAAAGGAGAAGTCATGTTGCTACAGCCAAAATTGGGTCACTACAATTATCCTGAGAGAGTGAATTTCTAGAAGAATGCTAATTGGCAGAAGAAAGGGAGAAAAGTCATAAGAATGAAAATGCATCTGTCTTCCAGGCCTTTTTGCAAGGATTCCTGGAGCAGAAATTATTTAACTGCCTGTTTATGAAGACAAACAGATCTATTTGAGGAGCTCCATAAAGATGGACAAATTCCTGGAAGACCCCTGAGTTCAATGTCCATTCATGGGGGTCTGTCACAATATTTTGCTCTGACATAATGTAAGTAATGTATTAATGAATGCCTGTTTGTTGCCTGCTCCATGTTTGCAATGCTTTCACAGTTCAGACATGTGTGTCTGTATACAATTTAATTTGTGTTTCAATAGGCTTATCACTGGCTTGCTACAGAGCTCCGTGCATCTGTAAAGGATCTGTGCATTTTTTAAATGCAGCATTGCCTCCTTCAGGTTACTGCATAGCTGCCTAACTGAATGTCAGGTGTCATTGTTTTTTAGACACATCATTTTATTATTCAAGTGAGTGGCTGTGTTGTACAGAGACTATTTATATATATACATTGCCACAGCTAGTGGAGACATTGCAAGCAGTTTGCATTGTTGCTTCATGTTACAGTCACACCTGTAACCTTTTCGATCCTTTTTATCATTGATTTCCCTTCATTGGCATCTGCTGACTTTTTCCACATACATTGATACTTGTTCACAGCAAATCATGGCTGCTGTACTTTGCGATGCTTTACATGGCTGCTACCCTTTCTCTAGCTGTTGCTTTTTTTTCACCAATTTTTTTTGTAAACAGACTGCATTATATATTCTGCAGCATTTTGCCCCTTTGACATTGCTCTTGTGGAGTGATACACAAACAGAATCATTAAATTTGCAGATGACACCACAGTAATCACCCTTATCAAGAAGGAAGACGAGGGAGCCTACAGAAAGGAAGTGAACCATTTTGTTCACTGGTGCACTGACAACAACTTAGCACTAAATGTTGGGAAAACCAAGGAAATTGTCATCGATTTTAGGAAGGGAAGTAAGCCACACAGACCTATAATGTTGCCGCAATGGAGACAGTAAATAGCACCAAATTTCTAGGGGTACATATCTCGCAAGAATTAAGTTGAGCCACCTATACTTCCTACCTTATAAAGAGAGTCCTACAACATCTCCACTTCCTTAGGAGACTTCGTAGAGCTAACCTCCCCCCACAGGTCCTACTTACCTTCTACAGAGCCACGATTGAGATCGTACTGGCAAACACCATTGTTGTCTGGTATGGAAATTGCTCTCAAGCTGATCAGAACAGGCCACAAAAATCATTGGCTCCAACCTTCAATCCCTACAAGACATATATTCAAACAGATGCTATGGTAAAGTCCAAAAACTATTGAGGGATATACACCATCCGGCTTATGGACTGTTCAAACTCCACCAACAAGGAAGCACTACAGAAGTATTAGGTGCAGGATATACAGATTCCATAACAGCTTCTTCCCACACGCTATCAGACTGCTGAACAAACCTACAGCCTAACCCGCTAAATGGGTAAAACATTATTTATGTGCAATATGTGATTGTTATTTACATAACACTCTGCATAGCTCACTTTATAAGTCTATATCTGCACTATGAAAACTGTAAACTGTAAGTTTATGGCATATATTGGTGGTACTTTTTTTACATGCGTACCTCTTCATTTATTTATAGTACTGTTATATATCCTTATATTTCCTCTGTGTGTTCTGTTGTATTTGTTTTGTTTCTGCTGTAAAAAGCTTTCAACTTTTTTTACTTTATTAATTTTTAGTATCATTTTGATTTCTGTTTTTAGAATTTTTAAATTATTATTAATTTAATCTATCTTCATTCTGTAAACTGTCATTCTTATGGTACGAGCCCGAGTATCAAAATTTTGTGCAGTGATATGTGCTTTTTCCTCTGTGTGATCTGTATGACAATAAAGTTTACTTTGACTTTGACATCATTCTAAATCCATCCCACTGTCTGATATATTTACCAGTTACCATATACTGATAGTGCCTTTCAGCTTGTATCACACAGCTACATTAGCGAACTAAAAAAGCTGCAACATTTTAGGAAGCTGCGTGAATTCTACTTCTTAATACAGTTTTTCAATCCATGCCACTGCATTTGGCACGTAATGGTGTGTGACAGGAAGAGTGCAGACAGATTCCCAAACTCAAATTACAGAGGCCGAATTTTATTTGTGCATTCTGCATAATAATTACCTCAAATACTAATAAATATAATTTCTTATTTTTTAAGTGAATGTGTTTTAATCGGTTAAAAATCATTAGACAGCAATTCTGTTGGAACAGCCAATGTAATACTTAAGTATTAATTAATTTAAAGTCGTATTGCTTAAATTAGAATAACTACAGCACAGAATATTACATTTCTTCACCAATAATTTCACAAAGTGAATGCATGGATTACTTAGCATTAAGGCATAATGTGCCCACTAGATATCTATGAAGGCTGGAATGTCATGCCGAGGTTCACAATCTAGAAGGGGAGACATATTTTTGGGAAGGTGATAGTGTGATCTTGGAGATACTTGCCATACTTAGTGGGTGCTGTCAAATAAAGTGGCTCAAATCGGAATATTCTGGGAAAGCAAAGCCCCCAAAAGAGGAAAAAATAACAAGCCTGCTTTTAAAATGAGCTGGATTCAAACTCTTGTGATTTCAAGACTGCATTTCAGTGCCATAACTTCTCTTTGCTGTACAGATTTCATTGATCAGTAGTTTCTCTATGTAATGCATTATCAGTATGAAACATTATTGACTTCTCTCCACGTAACACCACTCAAAATGAAACTCATTCTGCCTTTCTAATGTCAGGTCATTTTGCCAGCATAAAGTTCCTAGCAGGTGCAGATCATTAGGTAAACAATGCGCTGTGAGCTACGCTATACACTAATGAATGTCATGATTGCTTTTATTGTTTACAGCTGCTGCTCATTTCTGTGATGTTAAATGCTGACAAGCTGCACACTTGTCATGCATACAGCAACTAACCCTTTTAATTACAGATTATTTACTGTCTCTCTTGGCAGAATGTAATTTTCAAATTGATGTCCTGGAAAATTATCTACACATCTACAGAATATCAATGGATAGGTTTATATTGTCTGTTCTAACACCAGGTATAATAACAGAACTGACTCAAGATCTAGCAACATACTTCTTATCCAGACTGCAGCTTGATGAATAGGTAGAAATAAAAAAAAATTAAGTATCATCTGTACCACATATTCCATTAAAATTTTACTTTTTGGAGTATTCAGAAAGAAACATAGCATGACTGTGTAGTGGGAAAAAGTGCAGTGAAGACAGAATGATTTGTCCATTACAGGGATTAGGTATGTATAAATCAGAATGATGTGTCCATTACAGGGATTAGGTACGTATAAATCAGAATGATGTGTCCATTACAGGGATTAGGTACGTATAAGTCAAAATGATGTGTCCATTACAGGGATTAGGTACGTATAAATCAGAATGATGTGGGCATTACAGGGATTAGGTACGTATAAATCAGAATGATGTGTCCATTACAGGGATTAGGTACGTATAAATCAGAATGATGTGTCCATTACAGGGATTAGGTACGTATAAATCAGAATGATGTGTCCATTACAGGGATTAGGTACGTATAAGTCAGAATGATGTGTCCATTACAGGGATTAGGTACGTATACGTCAGAATGATGTGGCCATTACAGGGATTAGGTACGTATAAATCAGAATGATGTGGGCATTACAGGGATTATTTACATATAGGTGCTGATATAGAGCAGGCATGTAAGCGATAATGTTGCATTAGTGAAACTGTACAGTACTGCTTAAACAAAGGGACCACATTGTCATGTAACCTGGGACATTGTTATGCAAATAGCATGCCTAACCCCATGCATATTCACACAAGCATCATAGCTCCTTATAGCTGCTATATAGGTACAGCAGGGAGATCATAAAAGGGCTAGACAGCTAAGTGGCAACTGATTTTATAACATAAATGGGAAACGATAGGACTGATAGAAAAGGGGGAAGACCAAACAGAAAGCAGCACACAGAAGGACATATAGATATGAAATATGGTGTGGGGGCTGGAGGAAGAATTTTTTTTTTTTTATATGCAGACAAAGGTTGTCAGGGGAGGTAGTAACACAAAAAGGTGGCAACAATGGAGATATGCAGACTGACAGAGAGTAGACAGCTGGTAATAGGAAGGATTGTACTTCAAATAGGGATTAGTCAGTGATAGGAAAGGAAGGGGAATACCAGGATTAGGGATAGGATAGGGTGAGGATGAGCTTCCATGCCAGACCCAAGGGAAGCCCACCCAGAATTCAGTCACCTCAATGACTGACCTTGTAGGTAAGTTCCATCTCTGATATTCAGATGGCCAAGATCACCCAGCTCTTTGACTCCACCATTTATACAAGGAGTTGTTCCAGGGAGTCAATGTGGGTATTAGGCCTGTTGTTCACCTTGGTCCTCACCAGCTGCTAAGACTTGCATTGGGTGACCCAGGAGGGACTATCTGTCTCACTTTCTAATGAAGGGCCTGTGCCACCCACAAGAGAAGCAAAGACAGAGACTACCATCAAGGCCTTCAGGTTGTTTTCCAGGGTATAATGTTTGTCACCCTACAGAAATGGATTTCATAGCTAGGCATGGGATGTGCAGAGGACCTCACATTCGGTACAGTGGCCTTTGCAGAGTGTGGCTGCAGCTCCCACTCACTTCTGCCAAGACCAGTCCTGCAGAAAATTAATACAAAGGGAGAAAAACAAAACAACAAAGCAGCATATAAAAAGAAAATAAAAAAATGAGGGGAAAACAGGTTACAAATACAAATGGTCAGTTATATGTGGTAGAGTTTATTAGAAAGTGACCTTACAGGAGAAAACCAATCATCAAAGCTATGTAAACCAGTGGTAATGGAGCACAGTGACTATACAACAGATGATAACACATGTATACCATTGCAGCTATAAGTACCTACACCGTCTGGTCTTCCAGCACCCTTTGTCCCTCGTCTAGTCACCCCTAAACTCTAAGCGGAGGACCAAAAAAAGATCATCTCTCCAAGCTGAGGACCAATTAAAACAAAAAAAGATTATTTTCTAAACTGTAGCAAACTATTTGCTAATGTAACAAGTGGCTTGCTACAGCTAAATACCATATATAGAATACTGAGCATTTCATCTCTGACTGCGTATGCAGTATTAGCATTCATTTCTGTATGCTATGCTCTACTACACCACACAAGGAGTGCCAAAGTGCTTCAGACCTGATTGCAAAAACAATATCAGTACTCATAAACTGAATGCTAGTGCTGTTGATCATGTCCACTGACAATCTGTGTCCTTTTTGCCCACCCTAGCTACATCTGTAGGTATAAGTGGTACAGTTTAGTAGAATAATACAGTAACTGGAGGAAAAACTTCTTCAAAGTCAACCAAGAACTAAGAAATGTTTAAATATCAGAATTAAAACAAAAACACAACTCCCTAGTGCTGTGGTACAGTTTGATTACAGTAATGCCAGTAATATAGTACACTTCCCTGTTACTTGGATAGCATGGCCTGCTTCGTCTGGTGGGCTATCCAGTTTTCTTTGATTTCCTAAAGCTACAGAAAATATAAAACAAGCAGTAATACCTACAGTATATCCTAGGAAGCACAAAACAGTTACAGCTATCATATCAGGCCTACTGTACAGTGAAATTATGAAACAGACTGCAAACTATAATATTGGGGTTTCCTCTCCACAGCTTCTTCTTCCCACTGGTGGATAAAATCTGGTTGGTATCACTTCAGATTACTGTACTTATGCTGGTATCTATGCAGCAAAGCAGATGATGTCATTGGCATAACTCATTGCTCTGGCAAGTTCGTGCCAGGCGTCAGTTTGTACAGGAGACATTCATAATCTCCCAGCAGATCCTTCTTATGTTGCATATGCAGCAGGCATAAAAAGATTCTGCAGGCCCTGCTGCACTGCATTGGAGGCCTGTCATATTCCGAGCCTTCCAAGGTCATTTATATTTATCAGGTCAAGTCCAGGATCTAAAGTGGAAGCTAAGGTGCCCAGCCACATGTTGTGGACACCATGTGAGAAGCATCAACAGACAGTGTAGTGGCATGACACCCATCAATAGCAGTGTGATACCCATGGTCAGTAGTTCAGTAACAGTTGACATTAGTTTGGTTAGGTTCCACAGGCATACACACCCTACGTGACCGCAGTACCCAGACACAGACATTATGGGCAGTTGTGTAACACAATAACCATGGTCATTAGCATAATGCAAACTGTTCATTCAGGATCCCTAAATATGCACACCATATATGTCCTAGAAGTTCATGCTTAAGCAGGATTGAGTCCTGTAGTACAGAACAGGAGTGATAACACTTCCTGTGAAATGTTTGATTCACATCCAGTCACAATAAATCACTTTATTAGCAAAATGACTACACTACATGCCCCATTTTAGTGCAACAAAAATAAAATCACTGTTTTGTGGAAAGCCATCTTACAGCAAGCAATATTGGGTACATGAATAAACTGAAATGTTCTGCCATATATGGAAAATGATAGCAGACTGGATAACTTGTAATGGACTCCAGGATGGCATTTACAACTCAGAAAAGCATTGCAGCCACAAATAATGTCACCTAGCAGTGCAGTGTTTGTGCGGTAACACTGCACTAGCCGTGACATGGAAATAATAGGCTTGGGGTACCCAACCTGACAGGGCACAGGGAACAAGCAGGACAGATTGCAGTCTTGTTGAGAGTTCATCCAGCCAGGATACAGGGAACAGGTAAGAATGTTTTCAGTTCTGAGGGGGGGGGGGTCATCCAGCAAGGGCAGATTTTATGGTCAGAACAGGTTACAGTCCTGTGTGGGATAGGTTCATAGGTTCATAGGTTCATACTAGGCTATCTGCCCGAGGGCATTTACAAGCCTAGCCCATAGTTTTGTGGCTTACGCCACCCCTTTAGTATGGGGAACTATATATGGGGATATATTCATTAATCCAGGATTCAGGGAACACAAGCAGGTTCAGCCATAGTCCTACTGTGTAGGTATCAACAAATTATTTTATATGCACACAGACACTATGATAGGATACATGAGATAGTTGGCATCCAGTGCACAGATGAAATGGACAGCATGCAGGGCTTACCTGCCCATAGCTGACATACTCTTGCACTGCTATCATTTACCCTATAGCGGTGTAGAGGGTTAAGAGCTATAAGGATGCTAGGGACAACTCAGAGGTAGGTACTGACTGGTAGAGCCTGTCATGCATACGCACACTGATCCACATGTGTACCCAGTGGTGTAACTGACCTATCATAGGATCAAAAGAATGGTAACATTCTACCCCCCTCTTATCTTACTCACTCTCCCTTTTCAACCTCCCCCTCAAAAAAAAAAAAAAAAAAAAAAAAATTTTTAAAATGTAAAATTTTTTTATGATGTTAACTGTATAACCTGCTTGTAATTTTTTTGGCTCAATTTGTGTGTACTCTTTGCATATTGTTACCCTTACTTTCTTGTAATATCACAAATGTACTTCTTCTTAAACTCTGGAGCTTAACTCCTCGGGCCTCTACTGAAAATGGACATATATCCAGCTAGACTAGCCCGGTCAACAAATGTAAAATAAATAAATAAATAAAATAAACATCTGGAGAAGTTCACCATACAGGAGACATTGTGAAAACTGGCTCCTATGGCAGCCACTAACACATGCTGTCCAGCTAAAGCAAATGTTACTCCTAGCATCTTGAAACATGAGCAATACACCTGTTCTACAAAAAATGATGAATGCTCAGACAAGCTTATCTCCATTGTTAATCACACCACTGTGATTGATTTTCTCATTTGGATATGTGATGGTATATTGAAACCATTTGCATGTCACTAAGTGGTCATTTGCATGTTTTCCTGCTAGTCCGATGGTGCTACATGTATCTCTGAACCACTCCCCTCCTTGAATGTAGCTACTCACTGTACTATTTTGCTTAGTACACGTTGGTTTGTTCTTGATTGTTTTTCTCTGTGTTTTGCAGCAAATCCCATAAAAATAGTGAGGATATTCCACAACAGTATCACTGTGTCTAGGTCAACTACAACAAATGCAATAATTCTCTCATTAGAAATAACCATTTTTAATGGCAATAATGGCAAACGAGCTCACATTACTATGTAATAACATCACTCCTTGGAGGTTAAAGTACAAAGCAAAATGATGACAATGTATTAGGGAGCCACTTTTAACAAGTCTCATTATAAGGTCTCACTGACACTCTCGCTTTCGTTTATATCAGCCACCTTGAGACGATAACATCAGTGCTATTATTTTAATGTAGGATAGGGGCATCAGATTTATAATTGTTAAGAAATTCACACTGTCACCAATCCATCTGAGTGACAGACTAGGGTAGAAGTTAGCAACTCAAAAAATAGGAAAAGACATTTTTAAAAATGTCATTTACTTTAACCAAACATTCTAAGAGCCATGGAGGATGCAGCCTAGTGAACAAATTAAACAACAGGTTAGATTCATGCATACTGAATTTTAACAACAAAAATGTATTTACTGAAGTCACCAAACAATTTATATGTAACCATTTTAACAATGACAAAAACAGCAGCAGTGGGTTCAGGTACAAAAGCCGACTCACAGTTTATCCAGGAATTTATTCAATAAAACAAATGAAAGGTGTAGTCACATAAAAATCCAAAAGGTATAAACAGTATTCCAAGTGCTTTTGTCTCTGGTGAATCAGAGACTTTTTCAAGAAAATTAGAAAACTGTTACTGAGCTCAATTTAAACAAACAGATCCACCCCCAATTAACATTGAATCAATAGAACAAACCCATGTAATGAATATTCATAAAGTTCATAAATATTTAACAGTCACAGTCCAATTCAACCACAGAACCCATGCCATGATAAAGCACACACTAAAATGTACAGCAAATAACACACCGGTCCCCAAAAATCATGCCCTTGTCAAAATCGTATAGTAAAAAATGCTATTAATAAACATATACATATGTGTATATAAAATGTAAAGTTATATAAATGCATGTAAAAAATGTATATCAATTAATTTATCTATTTAATGCTTTTAACGTAAAAAAACAGACTAAGGATAAAGCATTATTGATACCCAGCCAGTCTATCATATTAGTTTTAATCTGCCATAGTGCTTCTTGTTTCTCCAGTTGTAGGATCCAGGGGCCACCCCTTGGGTCTATGTCTAAAACTTCAATTATCATAAATTTAAAATCATGCCCCTCACACTCATTACAATGTTTAGCGAAAGCATTCGTCTCTTTGCCTAACCTAATGTCCCTCAAATGCTGATATATCCTATATCTTCTCCTTTCCATTTTCCCGATGTAGAAAGTGGGACAAACCATACATAGGGCACAGTATACCACCCTTTCAGTTTGGCATGTGGTCTTCCTGCTCAGTTCTATAGTAACTTCATTGATAACGCAAGACCATCCCTCAAGAATATGTGTGCAAGATGAACAAGACCCACATTTCCTCATATAACCAGTCAGAGGTCCCCTCTTACAAGATTCAAGGACATTTTTAAGCGTCCTACCCCTTCTGTATATAACATTCGGTCTCTCACCCACCCATTGTCGAATGTCATTACAGGATGCAATAATTACCCAATTCTTATATAAGATATCCATAATTAATTTACTGGACCTATTATAGGTCATAACTAGAGCTGATCTTGACTGTGTTACTCCTACAGCCCTTTCAGTTCTATTCTGGTCCACAATGACCATGTTTGAGTCATCTGCGTCATCAGCATTCGCTTCAATGACTATTTCATTCGGCCCATAATAGATTGTAACACAAGTCGAATCTCCATAACTTACTCCTATTGTTCTCCTTGTTAAAATTGGGTATATTAATCAAACAAGTTTCATCCACATCCTGACTAAGGATAGCCTTAAAATAACCTTTCTCCCTCTTATTCAAAACCTCAATAAAGACCTCATTCATAAGTGAGTTAGGATAATCCCTTCTCAAAAACATTTCCTTCAACAGTTCACATTCATTTAAAAATGCATCAAAAGAGGTAACCATTTGGGCAGCCTTAACTAGCTGACCTTTTACCACCCCCTTCTTTTATTTATAAGAATGACCACTATCAAAGTAAAGGAAACTATTCGAATATTTTTTTTACGAAAGATTTCAGATAGAAAAACCTTCCTGGACCTATTCTTAACTAGTTTAACATCCAAATATGCTATTTCATTCTCATAGAAACTACAAGTAAAATGTAGAAATTGTGGTGAGTTGTTCATAAAATCTAAAAATTCTGTAATCATATCATGGGGACCCACCCAAAAATAAAAATGTCATCCAAAAAATGGATGTACATTCTACAGTATTCATAATAAACTGAGTTCAGTAAATATTTTTTTCTCCCACTGGAGCATGACAATGTTCGCATAGATCCCCCCACATGGTGAACCCATGGCAACCTCATTTTTTCTGGAGAAAGTATTCATTGTTAAAAAATATAAAATTATTCATCAATGCCACCTCCAACAATTGTTTATATATGTTAACCCTAGGTTGAGGAACACCCTTTTCACATAAAAATTCACAAAACCATTCAAGGCCAAGCTCATGGGGTATCATTGTATATATGTCTTTGACATCCATGGTAATAAAAATGTCTGAATAAACATAGTCCAACTTGTTGATTCTTTCAAGAAAATCCCAGGAGTCTCTACATAAATTATTTTCTGTCATTAAAAGTGATTTCAACCTGATATCCAAGAATTTGGCCAACGGATATGTTATAGACCCACAACCATCAACAATTGGTCTCATGGGGGATCAAATAAACACTTGAGAATTTTTGGCAAACCAAACATACAAATGGTATTTTTGGATAAGAGGTAGATACAAAGTTGAATTCATCAATTGTAATAGAGCCTTCAATAAGTAAGTCATTTAAGACATTACAAATCTTCTTATATGAAATATTCAACTCATTCAGAGAGCTCTTCACATAAGCATCTCCCAATAAGATATCCATCATTCTCCAATTATAATCCACCTTGTTCATTATAACCACCCCACCCCCTTTATCTGGTTTAATAATTCTAATATCATCGTTAGATCTGAGATTACTGAGGCAATCTATTTCATTAATACTTAAATTAGTAATGCGACCATCATTTCTTAAATTCCTTATATCAATTTCACATAACTTTTCAAATATTTGTAGAGATGGGTGGACAGGTGGATTATAAGTACTGGAAATGTGCAGGGGATTACTTACATATTCATCAGATTTAAACAAAATGTTAAAATTCAACTTTCTCACATAGTGTTTCAAGTCAATTAACGTGTTTGATAAATCAAAATTCTTTTCTGGTACAAATGTCATACCCCTAGATAACAGGTCACATATTGTTACATCCACATCCAGGGAGGAAAAGTTAAATGCATTAAAATCACCAGTTTTATTCTTCACAATAACACAGGCCTTTAATTCACTGTCATCAATTATCCCCTGCCCCGGTAACCCCATCTCCAATTCTCCCTTCGATTCACATTGTACCCCCCTCAACCCCTGTTCTTAGTGTGGGCACCTCAACTGGGGGGGGTCCCTGTTGTATCTCTGTTGGAGGCGTTTGGACCTCCTCAATGGAGGAAATTGTTCCTCTTCTAAAAAAGTAGTCTCATCTGGTTCATCATAACCATCATTATCTTCATTAAATTCATTTGGTGCCACCCAATTTTATGACCTCGGGGGTTCAGGCTATGCTTTATTCTCATTGTATTGACCCCTATCCCTTTCAAGCTTTCTTATTTTTCTGCTTTTAATAATATTAATTTGGTGCTCAATTGATTTAAAAACTCTATTATAATCAAATAAATTGTCCAAATTAGCTCTATCCCCTGTAATTACCTTATCCAGTTCAGTCACATCATTAATTAAACCAGTCAACAAAGTCTCATTGTGTTTAACCACAGTGTCCATATATGAAAATCCATGTCTATCAAACATATTTATCAATTCCTTATGCAAGGGTGAGTTAGCAGTTAAACCAGGTGAAAATCTCCACATTCGTAGACCCTTTCGTACAATCTTAGTTGTCAAACCTTCTTTAAAGTACGGGTTCTATAATTATACTTTCTTTATTTTCAGTAAGCAATGGTCTAATTTTTGTAGTTTAGTGCTGTAATCAGCAGTACTTACAGTATTTACTGGTGTCAGCCTTGGGTTTTCTTGCAGCCATTCACCAACACAAAAAACCTCGTTCTATCCCATACAATTATTCCGGGTATTTGAAGCACTATAACCTTCACCTGGAGGTCAATTAACTGTCCCAGTCATCCGATGCTGTGAACGAGAGTTTTCATTAGATAAAGGTCTATTTATACGGGTTAAATCTGTATTATCAAGCAACCTAAGAATGGCATTTGTAGAAGCCGGGTTCCTGCCTTCCTGGTTTGCGTTACTGACGTCATTGATGTCTGCAGCTGCTCCTACAGCCTGAGAGCATTCAAATCACTCTAGCCTCTCAGACATACATTCTATACAATTAAGGAGATCCTCCATGGACTGGTCAAATGTCTGAGAGAACAACAACTGTTGTGAATCAGTCCCTTGACCCTCTGCTGCCATAATAACAAACCAGTAAAAAATGTAGTAGTCAACACAAACTCCAAATGACAAAAACAGCAGCAGTGGGTTCAGGTACAAAAGCCGACTCACAGTTTATGCAGGAATTTATTCAATAAAACACACAAAAGGTGTAGTCACATAAAAATCCAAAAGGTATAAACAGTATTCCAAGTGCTTTTGTCTCTGGTGAATCAGAGACTTTTTCAAGGAAATTAGAAAACTGTTACTGAGCTCAATTTAAACAAACAGATCCACCCCCAATTAACATTGAACCAATAGAATAAACCCATGTAATGAATATTCATAAAGTTCATAAATATTCAATAGTCACAGTACAATTCAACCACAGAACCCATGTCATGATAAAAAGCACACTAAAATGTACAGCACATAGCACACCAATCCCCAAAACTCATGCCCTTGTCAAAATAGTATAGGTAAAATGCTATTAATGAACATATACATATGTACATGTAAAATGTAAAGTTATATAAATGCATGTAAAAAATGTATATACATTCATTTATCTATAATCTTTCTACTTTGATAGTGGTCATCCTTATAAGCAAAAGAAGGGGGTGGTAAAAGTTCAGCTAGTTAGGGCTGCCTGAAAGGTTAATGCTTTTGATGCAATTTTAAATGAGTGTGAACTGAATGTTTCATATAAGAGGATTAGTAATGTCTTAAATGACTTATTTATTGAAAGTTCTATTACAATTGATGAATTCAACTTTTTATCTACCTCTTATCCAAAAATACCATGTATGTTTGGTTTGCCAAAAATTCACAAGTGTTTATTTGATCCCTCCATGAGACCAATTGTTGATGGTCGTGGGTCTATAACAGATCCGTTGGCCAAATTCTTGGATATCAGGTTGAAATCACTTTTAACGACAAAAAATAATTTATGTACAGACTCCTGGGACTTTGTTGAAAGAGTCAACAAGTTGGACTATGTTGATTCAGGCAATTTTATTACCATGGATGTCAAAGACCTATACATAGTGATACCCATGAGCTTGGTCTTGAATGGTTTTGTGAATTTTTATGTGAAAAGGGTTTCTTCAACCTAGGGTTAACATATATGAACAATTGTTGTAGGTGGTATTGATGAATAATTTTATCTTTTTTAACAATGAATACTTTCTCCAGAAAAATGAGGTTGCTATGGGTTTAACATGTGGCAGGCTCTATGCGAACATTGTCATGCTCCAGTGGGAGAAAAAAATATTTACTGAACTCAGTTTATTATGAATACTGTAGAATGTACATCCATTTTTGAATGATATTTTTATTTTTTGGGTGGGTCCCCATGATAAGATTACAGAATTTTTAGATTTTATGAACAACTCAACACAATTTCTATATTTTACTTGTAGCGATGAGAATGAAATAGCATATTTGGATATTAAACTAGTTAAGAATAGGTCCAGGAAGGTTTTTCAATCTGAAATATTTCGTAAAAAGACATATTCAAATAGTTTCCTTCACTTTGATAGTGGTCATCCTTTTAAACAAAAGAAGGGGGTGGTAAAAGGTCAGCTAGTCAGGCCTGTCCGAATGGTAACCTCTTTTGATGCATTTTTAAATGAATGTGAACTGTTGAAGGAAATGTTTTTGAGAAAGGGTTATCCTAACTCACTTGTGAATGAGGCCTTTATTGAGGTTTTGAATAAGAGGGAGAAAGGTTATTTCAAGTCTATCCTTAATCAGGATGTGGATGAAACTTATTTGATCAATATACCCAATGTTAACAAGGAGAACAATAGGACTATAGGAGTAACTTATGAGGATTCGACTTGTGTTACGGCGTATTATGGGCCCAATGAAATAGTCATTGAAATGAATGCTGATGACACAGATGACTTGAACTTGGTCACTGTGGACTAGAATGGAACTGAAAGTGGCATAGGAGTAACACAGTCAAAATCAGATCTAGTTGCAACCTATAATAGGTCCAGTAAATTAATTATGGATATCTTATATAAGAATTGGGTAATTATTGCATCCTGTAATGACATTCGACAATGGGTCGGAGAGAGACCGAATGTTATATACAGAAGGGGTAGGATGTTTAAAAATTCCTTGAATCTTGTAAGAGGGGACCTATGACTGGTTACATGAGGAAATGTGGGGCTTGTTCATCTTGCACACATATTCTTGAGGGCTTGTCTTGCATTATCAATGGGGTTACTATAGAACTGAGAAGGAAGACCACATGCCAAACTGAAGGGGTAGTATACTGTGCCTTATGTACGGTTTGTCCCGCTTTCTACATCGGGAAAACAGAAAGCAGATTAAGATGCAGGATATATGTGCATTTAAGGGACATTAGGTTAAGCAAAGAGACGAATGCTCTTGCTAAACACTGTAAGTAGTGTGAGGGGCATGATTTTAAATTTACGATAATTGGTGTTTTAGACATAGACCCAAGGGGTGGCCCCTGGACCCTTCAACTGAAGAAACAAGAGGCACTATGGCAGTTTAAAACTAATGCGATAAACTGGCTGGGTATCAATAATGCTCTATCCTTAGCCTGTTTCTTGAAGTTAAAATCATTAAATAGATAAATGAAAAGATATACAATTTTTATATGCATTTATATAACTTTACATTTTATATGTGCATATGTATATGTTTGTTAATAGCATTTTTACCTATACTATTTTGACAAGGGCATGGTTTTTGGGGACTGGTGTGTTATTTGCTGTACATTTTCGTGTGTTTTTTATCATGACATGGGTTCTGCGGTTGAATTGTACTGTGACTGTTGAATATTTATGAACTTTATGAATATTCATTATATGGTTTTATTCTATTGATGCAATGTTAATTGGGGGTGGATCTGTTTGTTTAAATTGAGCTCAGTAACAGTTTTCTAATTTCCTTGAAAAAGTCTCTGATTCACCAGAGACAAAAGCGCTTGGCATACTGTTTATACATTTTGGATTTTTATGTGACTACACCTTTCATTTGTTTTATTGAATAAATTCCTGGATAAACTGTGCATCGGCTTTTGTACCTGAACCCATTGCTGCTGTTTTTGTCATTTGGAGTTTATGTTGCCTACTACATTTTTTACCATTTTAACAATGCCAAAGTGCTTAGCAATGCTGCTGTTAGGCAGAGTGATATTTTTAACTCATCACAATCACACAGCCACAAGTGGCAGCCAACAAGCCACATGTGGTTTCAGGCTGCTGACCTAGGTTAGAGATTCCTGGCTTTCACTGATGATGTTGCTCCAGAGTCCATAGATGGTAGAAGGTGCTCTTGGTGGCAGAATGATAGTTTGTCCTAAAGCTTCTTCAATACAGCCAGCAACATTGTCAGTGAATAACCTGTGTCCAATTAGCAACTCATATAATGCAGTTCCATAGTACTGGACTGGCATGGTATGTTACTAAGCAGTCAGAAACTAATTGTTCCCTGTTTATGATATAACCAAGGCTTATGAGGTGAGCAACAGTCCCCAGTGGTTCATAGGTAAATAGTAGACCAATAGTCGTAGCAGGCCTTTTCTAGCCTAGCCATAAAATCCATTTCAGAGTTGGCCCAAACATTTACCTGTGGTATTAATTATTGCTCCCTATTACACAATTATAATTTGATGTAGGTGTGTTTAAGATATATACCCATGAGCATTTAAAGATAAGCCCTGAACCATCCAGTAAGGCATTTATTAGCTGCCTCTTTCCACCAGGAACATAGTAACATAATCCCAAGATACCTTTGTAATTCAGTTGAAGGCATGGATATTCCTTCTGGATCCTTAAAGTTTAGAAGCTGAGCATGTGTGAGTCACTTGTGATATCTGATTAACAGAATCAATGAAGTGGCTTTAACTGCTGGGCAAAAGAGTTGCCTGTAAATGAAAGTCATCCTGCTGTATTTTGCTTGGTTTAAATAGTCATTAACCTGACTTTGCAAGGACTAGTGAGCATTTGTGTGAAACACTTTGTAATATTTTACTGTGGCTACTGTATAGTTGTATGAAACAAACTTAAAATACATTACTGCACCCATTTTTATTGCCATGATCATATATTAGAGGTATATATAGTTAACAGAGTGGCTGTAAGTGCTGAGTACAGGGCAGTCTGTAGATTAAAGTGATTTTTTTCTACTGTTGTGTAATCCAAGGTAAACAGTCACTACTCTGACTTGACAGGAGCAGTGTCACAAAATGTATTCTGTTGAGATCAGTGTAAAATGATCATTGCTGTAACTTATGTATGTATCTGCGTAGGGTGCTATTGCAATGTATCTAAGCATAAAAAGAAGGCCATCATTTATTTTACTTTCTACTACAGTCAGACATCAGTACCATACACCATAAGAGTCTGTCTTTTGGTCACTGGGCAGAATGTGTGTGAAAGCAAGTGATTGTTGGCACAATAGGACAGTGAGCAGCATTGTCATCTCATAGAGTTTGGTTGTCTGATTGAGACCCTCACTGTGGATTCTTCTATGTGGAATACTCATGCCCTACTAGTCTTTGCAAGGATTTTACCTAGAAGTTCTGGTTTCCTGTAACATCCCAAAAACAGTCATGGATGTACTAGGATTCCTTCAGTATGCCTATAGGTTGCTGTTTGGAGTAGCATAGTAGCACCACACAACAAGAGGATCTCTGGTTCAGTTCTTGTCTGTGGTGCCTTCTTTGTGGAGTCTGCATATCCTATCTGTGATTATGTGCATTTTCCCTAGGTAATTAGGTTTCCTCCTATGTCTCAAAGACATGCAATAGCAGCATTTGCAACTCTAAATTGTCTGTGGTGTCTATTTAGGGAGGCACATTTGTGCAGTGTTACTCACTAACACTGTCAGCTCACACTTGGAGGTTCTCTGGATCAGTTTTTAGCTGGAGTGTCTTCTGTGCAGAGTTTATATGTCCTCCCTATGTTCAGGTGCATTTTCTCTAGGTAGTTCACTTTCCTCCCCACATCACAAAGACATGTAGTAGGTGGATTGTCAACTCTAAAGTGTCCATAGGTCTATGTGTGGTGTGTATATGAAATTGGAGAAAGGCCTGGCAGTCTACTTCCTTTCCTTATTTACTTAGTAAACTCTGTAGATGGCACTGTATGTTGATGAGGTCACTACAGGAGTCAGATGCAACTCAGCAGCACTGGATGGATGGATAAAAGCAAGCAGCATCTGTTGGAGGATGCAATAGCTGGATTGTCGGGGCAGTGTGTGGTCTTTGTGTGAATTAACAATATCAGTGCATCTAATACTAGACCTAGCTTGTCAAGAGTGGTGTTAGTATGTGTGTGCATGCGTGAAAAAAATATTGTCACTAATTTTATCTCTGGACATACATACAATATTAGGGGCAGATATACAATTCTTCTGGGTAATAGTAAAAAAGAACTGTTAACAAATACATAAGCGCTTACTTATAACTACTTTGTGGTTTGAGTTTTAGTCTTCATTTTCGTTTGTGGAGTATACTAATTTTGTATGTTCTTGTTAACAAATAATTGTCTTTTAAACTTAAGGCATTAAATGCACAACAAAAATCTAAGCCCTCAGAGATTCTTTCAGCCCCTCATTCTCCAAGCTGTATCCTTGTACAATGTTTCACACAGGCAAAGAAGAGAGGCCACATTCTGAACTTCTGACCTGGGCCCCACCTAAATCCAGTTATACTCAGAAATGAACATAAGGTCTGTTTAGCATGTGTGGGGCTGTGATCATTACTTATTTTACTTTGCTCACAATTAAACTTCAGACATGTGCGTAGAAGGCTGATATGGTCTGTGTTGGAGCTGGAGACAGTGTGGTTATTTCTTTAACTTTCCTCACAATTAAACCTTGGAGGTATGCAGAGAATTTCACTGTAGCTTTTGTGGGCTGGAGACAGCGTGGTCATTACATATTTAACTTTTATCACAATCAAACCTTTAGGTTTACACAGAAGGTTGTTATATCTTGCTGAGAGGCAGTGCACTAACAGAAACAGTTTGGAATATATTGCTGTGATTGTTATTTTTTTCATGTTCCTTATGATCACATGTCAGGGAAGTATATTGGTGGCGAACATTTGGGGTGCCAAGGTAAAGAGAAATTATGTGTATGTACATCTGGCAGCAACAAGTTACATAAGTTCTAGTCAGTTGTTCTTTCACATTTGTCCCAGTCAGATATCAGAGGTGTACACAAAAAGTAGCTGCCTTATGTGCATACAATTGAGTATGCTTTTCATCTATGTGTATGATAGCAACATCTAGAAAAATATGATTGTAGACATTTCTTCTTTCACTGGGATACATAGAAGGCAACTATTTTTTGTAGGGAGGATGGATGGAAGGCAAGCACTATTCTCAAATATGATTTATGTACTATTCTCAGACATGATTTATGTATCCCCACAAACATTTGTCTTCTCAGTTTAATAGGAACTTCTATTTTGTCAGCTTTTTTGCCATGATTTATTTTCAGGCCATCATTGGATTAAAATGATTGGAAAAAAGTTGTAAAATGCACCTTATAGCATCTAGAACCCTGTGGCCCCCAGGCTCCCCATCTTAAATTCAGTTATTGCTTCCACAGTTATTACAGTGCAACCTGAGCTACTTAGATTGTAGTTAAAGGAAACAGGAAATGTTTGAAGAGTAAACTGACTTTCTTTCTTTAGTCATGATTTTAGTTCAGGACATCATTAAGTCAAAAGGATGGGAAAAACTCTAAAATTCACATTAAATTATGCAGAACACTATGGCATCTACAACTCTCTCATTGTTAAAATACTTCCTAACATCACACCTGGGCTGTCCTTCCCATGTTCTGATTGTGTCTATCATTCTTAGATATCCCTTTCTTTGAATGATGCTGCTTACTTGGGGTTTGTGAATGTCTTGAATTAATAAAAACCTCATATTATGTCCCTGCTTTCATCCTTTCTTCTCTTGTATAAGGCGGTACATCATTGTTCCTATCTTCACAGTACTGATAGTGTTATACAGTTTGCTAGGCATGCAATCTGATTTGCAGAAGTTTTTATATAACCAGCAAATGTGATATAAACCAGCCCCAGGATTCAATAAAGCCTACACAGACAACACAGACGTAACTCACACCTTCTTCCTCCTAATTTTAGTTTTCCTACTGATATTCTTGCAGCTTTAAGTATTGACAGGGATTTATAAAGGATACCATAAACTGTAGACTACATGTACACTTAGTGTAATCTTTCCGAGTGACTAGAAAGCACTAAAAATGTGATAAGAATTTTATTGAATACATGTCGTGCACACTTAGTGTAGGCTTTATTGAATCTGGCCCCAGGTGTTATATATGAATGCACATATAATCTCTGTATGCAAATTGAATCCCCATTGGGCATCTATCTCCAGAATCCACAGCCATTGAAGAAAGCAGTAGCATATTGCCCTTGCCTACACCAAAATCATTTTAATAGATTATTTTATCCAGTTTTACGGATAACCTGATTTCTTTTAAGAAGTAGGTGGGGATATATTTTAAAATAAACTCAATGCATGCCAGACAGGCAGTCTTTTAATTTATTGATTATTCAGAACACAAAAGGCTTTGAATAATACTTGTTAATATAGAGAACATATCTGAATCCTATTCATATTCCTATGTATAACTGGTCTGGATCTTAAAGTACAATCATCAGTGTATGCTATTTAGTGTTTGCATTTTACTTTTAAAGGTTCAAGTCTAGGTCTAGCAGTTCTGTTAGAAGAAAGAAACTATAATGGTGAGACTGCGAATCTTTACAATGTACTACCCAGAAATGTGGCTACTGTATATAATTATAATTTCTGCCCTATTGGAAGTTGCTTTTCTATATTTTCTCACTTAAAATAAGCATCTTTCTCATTTTTGAATGTGCAGCTTGATCTATCTGTTGTCCAGATAGTTTATTAAAAAAATTACAGCGAAGCCTGATAAAGGGAAACACATTAGTCAAAAATACTTTTTGGTGAATATGATTTAGTCATGTCCCACTGTTGTATCATCATAGAGTTAATGTATATATATAAGTAAGGGGGTATTTGGCCTTGCCCCCGCATGAGTCTTCCTGAAAAAATATGCTTTGCTTTGGGTTTACTGTAAGTGGTTCTATTTCACTTGAATGGGATTTGCTGTAATTCCCAACAATAACTCAATATGAATCCCCCTTTCTCTACCTGTAGTCTCAATTCTCTGATAGTTTACAATTTGAAAAATTATTTTATAGAGAAAAATATTTGTTCTACTAAAGTTTTGCTATTTTGGATTTTAATGATTGCAATGATGGCACAACCCACTAAAACAAAATCATATAAGCACACTAACATCCATTCTGTTTTCAGCAGGATTCCACTCCAGCACAATCTCTGAGAAAATAAGTAGAGATAGAAGTTCTCTGAAGAAAAATATGACTAAAGGAAATTTGCAGCAATACAGCTGAATATAAATCTCAACAATTTGAAATCTTCATCTTCAGTTTTAACCAGAAAGAAACCTGTGCATTAATGTTGCCACTCCCAAGATTTTAGTAAAGGTAGTAATTCTGATTTGGAGTCATCTGATACTCAGCCTGTTGATGAAAATGACGGCTATCCCCTTGAATAAATAAGCTTTACCTTATTCATTAAATTGATGTCAGAACATTTGAATGCCTGATAATGGACAATTCTGAGGGAGGAGAATTATTTTATAGAATTTTCTGGATCTAAGCTAGATATTATTGATGGTGTGCTGGATTAGCCTTCATGAGGACTTCTTAGTCCTAAAGGATATGATATATGAACAATCAGAGTTTTTTCCTAAGAAGTCGGACATGTTGAAAGGCATTATACTGTGTCTGAAGAGTATACTAAATGGCTCAAGCCTCACCCCTGGCCTCCACAAGACTGACCCTGAGGTAGGTGAGGACTGGAAATGACTGTTGATAGATATTTCTAATCCTGCTTATAAAGGTTCTAGAGTTAAGAAGTTATGTCAGACCATTGCAATGGCCTTCAAAACCCTAAACATTCTAATGTTTCTGGTGAAGTGCCTGATGAGAGCACATAAGCAATTGATTTTCCTTGTACAAAAAATTCATACAGATAATGCAGAATCACAGATATGGAAATTCTCTATCGCTTTCAGGCTTAATTAGCACATCTATGAGGCTACATCTTATACTGCATTATTTTCCATGAAATCTAAAGTAGCATCTGTTATGGAAAGAAGGCCGCTTCCTGTTTCTCATGGGGACTTGTTTGGTCCAGAGGTCTCAATGCATTGATATTGCCACTTGGGGCAAAGGAAAGACAAAGAAAATCTGAATAATCATCTACATGTTTTAATAGATTCTTCTTTCACTAAGAAAGAAAAAAATATTTTTATAGGAAGATAATTGTGCATTAGTTCCCTACTAATAAGGTGAGTCCTAAAGGCCTGACCTCAAGGTAGAGGGTGCAAGGAACCCAAGAGAGGTTGTACAATCCAAATCTCAGAAAAGCATCTCATGCAAAAATAACATCACAAACCATTCTTTCAATACCATGGATCCAGTTGAGTAGAGCACTCCAAACCTTTCTACTCAGTGCTCCTCAATATCCAACGTGTGCTCCCTCCACTCAGTATTCTGTTGTTGGGAGGAAATTAAGATAACTCGTTAATACTATAGCTGAGAAAGAGTACCTTCCAGTTAATGTCTAAGGCAAGTTTAGGAAACAAATTCCCAGTCAGAATGCCTTGCAAAGCTTCTTTATTAGTAAATTCCCACTCCATCTAAATTCATGCTAACAAGGGCAAAGCCTCTTTTACAAAAAATGCTAGCCAGGATGGTTGTGTTTATTATTTGTGGGGATTCTGTTCAAGGTACATTATATTTCAATTAAAACTACAATGGGGCTGTCATTCTAAACAGACCTTTAAAGTATCAGAGATTTAAGATGGAGATACATCAATCCACTGTTCTGGCCTCTTTTAGGGAATATGGATTGCAACTCTGAATATGAAAGATCGTTACTGATGTGATGAGGGATATCTCTTTTTATATGCAATACTTCTCACTACCCATGCCTTTATCTTCTTAACTTTCCTTACTGACATTTTATATTGTCAATTTCTGAAATCTCTGATGTAATCCTTTCAGTCTCTCACATTCACTGACAACCTCACCCTCTTATTTTCCTTCTGTTTCCCCTGGAGAGGGTCATAGTGGTAGAAAACTAAGCAGTGAGAACACTTAAAGGTCACACTGGATCCATTGCTCGCCTTCACTATTCACATAGATAACATTATAAATAAAACCCTATCTCAACTCAAGCTATAAAGTCTCCCACCTTCTGTCTCTAGTAGCTAGAAAGACAATAGCTAAAAATCTTTCTTTCTAAGCTTGAGTACTGCTTACTCAATTTCTGCATTTTTTTATTTTAGCAATAACTAGAATAAAATAACATAAAGTATTTACAAATGCAAACATTTAAGAAATTTACATTAGGAGATTTAAAAAGAGAGAAATTATTTTTTTCCAGTTATAGCTGACAATAATACACTTAATTGTATTTGTCTAATAGTAATTTTAATTTAATCCATTACTTGAAGTTTGGTTTTCTACCATTCGCTCTTAAACTTATAATATTAATTTCTTTTTAGCTTAAAGTAGTGGCTAATGCAAAAGATCTATTAAAACTAGGGGTATATTTAATTTTCCAGTTTATGGTGATTACTTTCCTTGCTATAGCTAATAATGTCCATACTAAGGGATATTGTGAAGGATTTATACTTTTAAGAATTGGAACATTTATTAATATCAACATTTCTATGAGTACATATTAATCTGATTCAACACTTTAAAGAAAGATTGAATATCTTTCCAGTATTTAATGTTCTTTCACACTTTAAAAATATATGCTACCAATCTGCTTCCAAAATATTAGCACATATCCAGCATTTAACTTCATTAGTTTTAAACAAAACTTGATTATTTTCCCTGTATTTAATGTTCATAGGTTCATAGGTTCATAGGTTCATACTAGGCTATCTGCCCTAGGGCATTTATAAGCCTAGCCAGAGTGTGTATGGCTTTCGCCACCCATTTTAAATTAATTTTGCTATGCCCTTTTTCGAGGTTAGTATACTGCACTTCTGTCTAACAGTGACACAGAAGTGATACCCGGGGTAAACCTACGATCTCCCATCCACTCATCAAGATTCCTCTTGAAGAGAGTCAATGAGGGACTCTGCCTAACCTGGACTGGGATTTTATTCCAGAGTGAAGGGAGCCTCTGGGTTATGAATCTGTCCCTCCAGCATGTCCTATTTATTTCAGTGCTGAGGTTTAAGTCCCTCGAGCTCGTAGCTCGATGGGATTTGGATTTTCTGAGGTGCAGCATGTCCATTAATTCCGGGTTGGACATGGCTTTATAAGTCAGGCACAGATCGCCTCTGAGCAGGCGGTATGCCACTGAGTAGAGCTGGAGTTTCTTTAACCGGGCAGCATACGGCATCTGTTTGAGCCCCTTGATCCTCTTGGTGAGGTACTTTTGGGGTCTTTCCAGTTGCTGCAGGTGTCTGGTAAGGTACATCCCAAAAGGGCATTGTACTCAATTATGGGCCTGATGAGGGATGAGTAAAGAGGCACGATGACCTCCCTGATCTAGATGTGAATCCCTTCATGATTAGGTGGGCTATATAAAATGTTTTTCTAACCACTTTGGCCACGTGGTTGTCAAATGAGAGATTGCTATCAACTTGGGTCCCCAGGTCCCTAATTACTTCTTCTGTACTTAATGGATTACCACCTATGTGGTAATTTGTGGGCACTTTGTTTTTGCCAAAGGGGATGACTATACACTTTTGGCGTTTAGCTTGAGGCCATGGCTCTGGCACCAGTTGTCTGTTTCTATGAGGCCCTTTTGGAGGATGCTTGTGTCAGCTGGAGAGTCTATTATGGTGCCCAGTTTGCAGTCATCTGCGAACTTGGTCAGCCACAGTCCTTCCATGTTGGCCTGTACCTCCGAGAAATATATACCGAACAAGAGAGGTCCCAAGACTGAGCCTTGTGGGACGCCACTTGTAACTGGTTTGGAGTCTGACATGGCTCCAGCTATTCTAACCATGTGGGTTCTGTCCTTGAGCCAGTTTGCAACCCATCTAGTGACATAGGGGTTTATATTTAAGCTGGTGAGCTTATCTATAATGCCCGAGTGGGGTATTGTATCGAAGGCTTTTGCAAGGTCCAGGTAGGCTGTGTGGACCACCTTCCCCTCGTCAATGGCCTTGGTGACTGTTTCAAAGAAATCGACCAGGTTTAAGAGGCAGGATCTGCCCTTAACAAAGCCAAACTGGGTAGGATCCAGTGTCTGTAGGTCCCCAATATCTTTATTTATGAGGTCCATGATGATCCTTTCCATTGCTTTGCAGACCAAGCAAGTCAGGCTTATGGGGCGATAGTTTCCAGGATCCGTTGAGGCACCACCTTTGTGGAGAGGGACCACTGTTGCTGTACGCCACTCTTTGAGTACATATCCTGTAGTAAGGCTAAGATTGAACAGTAGTTTTATGTTTGGGTTTAGCTCTTCTTGGAGTTCATGTAGGACGCAGCCCGGGACACCATCTGGTCCCATTGATGCTGTGTTTTTTGCTTTGGAGAGGGCGGCTCTTACCTGAGCATCTGAGATGTCAGGGGCAGCACTCTGTTGGGATAGATATTTGTCCTTTGGTGGGGAGAGGGGAGAAGTTTGCACTGAACCTGTCAGCTAGGATGTTGGCAATGTCTGTGGGCTCGGTGTATTTTTTGTCATTTTGGACTAATTCTGAGCATATCTGGGAATTCCCACCCAAGTTCCTAACATAACTAAAGAAAGCCTTGTGATTATCCTTAGTGTCCTGTGCAATTTTTCTCTCAAGCTGGCCTAAGACGATTTTATGAGTGCCCGTAGTTTTTGCTAATACTGATCAGAGATGCCTTCCCTTTTGGGATTTTGCTCTATCATGTAGTAGCTTCCTCCTTCTATTGTATAGTTTGTTTATGGCTGGGGTCCACCAGACAGGACGCCTGCCTTTGGAGGATTGGGTCTTGGTTTTATTTGGGATTGCATGATCCATGCATTCCTGAAGGTGTTCATAGAATGCGTTTATAAAGGATTCTGCGGTCTGGGCGTATTTTCCACAGGCCGGGGCTTTGAAGGATTTCCTCGGTTTTGAGGTGTGTGAAATTTGCTTTAGAGAAGTTTTTCACTGTGGTTTTCTGGGCAGGGGTGGGGTTGGGATGTGAATATCCAGTGAGATTAGTTTATGGTCTGATCTTACCAGTGAGGGATACACTTCTGGTCTGGAGCATAGTGTCCCCATGTTGGTGATGATCAGGTCCAGTATGTTTTCCCTCTTGTGGGAGTGGTAACAAGTTGTTCCATAGCATTTGAGTTTATAAATTCTAGGAACCTTTGGGCTAGGGTGTTGGAGCTAGAGTAATGCTCCCATTCTATGTTTGGGTAGTTGAAGTCGCCCAATATAATGGTGTTTGGAGAGACCTTCATATTTTCCAGTATTCTCAGGAAGGCCAAGTGGGGTTCCTGTGTTTGGGAGGGTGGTCTGTAGCAGGCTATAAACTGGAAGGCAGTTTTACCCACAGTTAGTTGCACATGGATAGTCTCTGATGCTTCGTGCTGTGCCACCAACCTGGAGGTGTGGGTATCTTTGACAAATATTGATACTCCCCCTCCTTTTGTGGTTCGGTCCAAGTTTTGGGGACGAAAAGCATGGTATGAGGTATAACCTGGTAGTGCTGGGGTGCTCTCGGGAGCCTTGAACCAGGTTTCTGTTACTGCACAGATATCGATGTTCTCCATGCTAAGGAGAGTTTCGAGTGCGTGCATCTTGAGGTTTAGACTTCTGGCGTTGAGTAGCATTACTCTTAGTTTCTTATCCCTTGTGATACCTATGGAGGTGGGTTTGTCTTTTGAGCCTTGCCTAAAAAAGGCACTATGGGGGTAGCAAGAGCCTTTGCCAATATCCGAAAGCCCAGGGGTGACAGGTGCAAGCCGTCCCTAGCGAAGCATCGTGGCTTGTCGAGCATGTCATCCCAGGCTGATAGGCATTGGATCCCCTTTGAATGACACCAACACTTAAGCCAATTGTTGAAATTGATCATCTTGTCTTCATAATGTGGCATCATTCTTGGTGAGGGTAAGATGCTACTCAAGGTCAGGGTCATACCGTGTTCTTTCACGCTTTAAAAAATACATGATACCAGTCTACTTTTAAAACATTAGTACTAGCACATGTCCATTATTTAACGTAATTAATTTTAAACATCTTATTGATATTATATGAGGTAATGTGTATTCTCTGAAAATATTTCTGGGGAAAAGTTTTACAAAAGAGACTGGAAATTGTTTGACTTGGAGATTTTAAAAGTAAGCTCTTGGTGTCATTATTATTGATATATTTTAATCAAAGAAGATTAATAAAGTCCCAATATGTATTGCTAAATTAGACATTAACATCAACATTTAACTATATAGTTTAGGCATGGATGGCTTGATGTCTTCTTTACTATTCAGTATTATAAGAAAGTATTCTAATAAGTTTGGATATGACTCTTTTTCACTCTCCTTTCATTGAATTTGTAGGGCTTTCCTGATCTTCTCTGTTAAAGCATGCTGTTACTGACAAAAGTCTAATACCAGGACAGCTGTCTGACTCTGACACAGGACTATAGATGTAAAGTTGTTCTTTTTTTTTCAAGATAGGATGGTAAAGCAGCTAAAAGCAGTCCTCAGAGAATAGGTTCTAGCCACTAAGTTCATATCGGTACTGGTATTAAACACTACTGAGTTCCAGGCCCAGTCATCAACCTGACATCTTGAGAGCAGTCAAAAAACATATCTCTGGTTCAGATGCTACTGAGGCTGTCTAAGCCTAATTTGCTCCAAGAACCATCACTACCACAGGAACCTGTTCTAATTTATTCCCAGGCTTTGACAATGGCCTTTGATGCAGTTTCTCTACAAAATGTTGAGAGACAAGCACTCTAAATTAGAACTCACAAGGGCATCAGTGATACAGAAAGGTAAAAAAGTCTGTGATTAGTAAACTCTGTGCTTTTTGTGTGGGGAAAGCATAAAGCAGGGAAGAAACCAGAATCAGATCCTATTTGAGAAGTTGTTAGCTGAAACACCAGTTTAATTTTTTTGTGTGTGTAAATGATACTTCTTTTAAATACTCCTTGGTGGTCAATGTGTAAAGTGTGTTAATATTTCCAGGACACTTAGCAGAAAAAAAGACTAGGAGAGTTTATTCTGTTGTCCTACCTTATTTACCCTTCTCAGTAGAAACACCACCACTGGTATCCCCAGAATAGGGGACATAGGCTCAGTTAGCAGGCTTTACCCAGTCAACAAGGCTCAGTTAGCAGGCTTTACCCAGTCAACAAATGTCAATACATAAATTAAATGATCTGTTAGCTACTTCTCAAATTTGTATGTAGTGTTGAAGGGAGATAGAAAAAAGTGCTGCAAATGCAGGAATAAAAGTGGACCTGGATATGACTAGGTTACATTCTTTCCAGAAGTGTATCTGTGCAGTTCCCTGATCTGGTACTCCTCAACTCTAATTTGAAGGGCAAAAAAAATGATATTTGCTCTGAAACTGCAGCAAACCACTTTCTTGCTGTAAATGTAACTCAACTGTCCCTGATTTTGACTCAAAATTTAGCTGTGTCCTTCTTAATCCCTCCCAAAACTAGTGACTTTTGGAGGAAAGGTGGTGAATTACACTTAATGAATAATGACAATAATTAAGAGTTACAGACTTCTTTTACTTCAGAAAATGTGTATTAATTCATATGCTCTGATTCTGTCAATGTTTCAAGTTAATAGCACTAATATTTTAAAAGTGTCCCTGATTTTTTCTTGACTTGTCCCTGATTCTGTTGAAATTTGTCCCCGATTGGTTGAGAGGTCTGGGCTGCACTTTAGTCTCAATCGTATCTCTCAAACTCCCAAGTATTAAAAATCATAGCACCGGCCTTTAAAAATCATAGCAGAATGTCAAAAAGAGGCGCTCTTTCTTATTTTTCACAACAGGTCTTTATATGCTTAGCACTATATAGTTATTATAGTTAGTGGTTGCAAATATTTGTATAGGCTCAGCTTATGTATTTAATAAAGTATGTGCCTATAAACAGGTCTCCATTTATGAGGAACATCAGAAATCAAGGAGGAGCAAGGCTAACTTTGAGGGCCAAAATCATAATATTATGTGTGTAAAATAGCAGTTGAGAGGTATGGTCGTAATCTCATATACAGGGTTGGCATTCATTTCTGCATTATCATGCCATTGACATCTGCCTATCATGCCTCCTGCAGGCAATGCACCCCTTTATTTTCAGTACCCTGGGTGCACCGCTCCCACTGCCCCACCCTTTTTTATGCCACTGTTTCTTTGATAATGACTATTTAGCTGGGCGACTGTCTTTATCCTATAGGAGCTGAATATGACATTTTGTGCAGCTCTGCAGCTAGAAAATGTTACTGATATCCTGTATTCAAACAAACAACCTTGTTTGTGGGGAGTGGGGAGATTAATATTCTGAAGTTTCAGTGGGAATCTGCCTATTCAACAGATTAAACTAATAAATTAATTACTAACTGCTCCAGATTCACTCTCATATTTACATGTAGTGCTACTAGGAGATATGAAAAGAAGCTACAAATGCAGGAATATAAAAATTAACCTTATAGTAGCTAGAACACTGCACTGCTGATGATTGTTTATCACTACAACTACTACATTATCTTATGAGCTTTGAATATGATATGCTGTGCAGTTTTGTAGCTATAAAATGTTCTTACTACTCCACCTTTTACATTTCCCTTTTTCCTAGCTATTACTGTTTTGTTCTATTTCTTTAACCTTCCATTGAGTTGCAGTTATTTGTTTTGCTCGAGGGGTGCATTTTATAAATGGTGTAAGACACTTCAGGCTGCAGTTTACTGTCTGATCAGACATGCCCTGCTGCTAAAGTTTCTCACTAGAAGCAATGAATGCCTTATTATGTACCAGAGCGTGCTTTTACGTGACAGTAACCATGCCATGTTATGTGTTAATTCCTTACATATGAGGCAACAACCAAGCAGGATCTGCTTCCATTTTTCCTGCTTTCCCAAACAGAGAAAGCCCAAATTGATAATTATGCATTGTTTATCTTTCTACGTAGCAGTTAGCCCACTTATTCTAATTTAAAATGCTGCAGGCTGTCACATGCATGGGGTTAGAGTAAGTACTTGTGGAACAGCACCTTTGTTCATTAAACTTACAGGGAGACTCTCCACTGTCAGCAAAGAAATATTTGCAGTCAAATCTGAGAAGACTGGAAATACTAACGGCTTTATGCATGTAAGGAGAGTCAGCTAATGATAAAAACAATAATGAATTACCTTCTTTATTTTTAAAGATTAGGTTTTCATTTTAGGGCCATGCTAAAAAATTTACCCAAAGTAAAGGCAGAAGCTGTATCTGTACCGTATGGTCTTCTCTGACTGCTAACTAAATGGTCTGTGTTTTGAGTAGACTCGGGAGTTTGGAAGCAGCATACCTCACTGTGGGGTTAGGACTGTGTAAGACATGTAACAAATGTCCATGAAACTGCCCTAAAACAATGCCAAATAACCAAATAACAGGGTGGAAGTCAGTTGAGAACTCTAATGTTCAAAAAGAATTTAATAACACAAAGCATAAAAATGAGTTGAGCACTTTCATCCTTGCCAATAAGGACGTCATCAGAACTGACCGCATCATACAAATAATCATTTAAATACAAAATAAATTAATGATGCAACTAATGAACATTGAGCAAGTTAAAACTGGTTAAAAAAGTATTTTCCTTTCTTAATTAATTCACTCCAATGGAGCTCAGTTTGGACTGTAGCTTCCAATTATGTCCTCACATTTCAAACAAAAATGTTTGTATCTCTGGAGTCATAGGAGCTATGAAAGAAGTATAAATGGCAAACTCTTCAGCACAAACTATTTTTATACTGGTAGTATTCTTTAGGTTCTAGGTCATAAACAGAATTTTATAAGTCACAGTTAATACAGTAACTATTACATTTGCAATATTTTGTAAACAACTTACGATATTTCAGCAACTACTCAAGTTACACACATACTGTCAGCAGCATTTTATTCATCTAGCTGAGAGCTTTCATACGAGAGTAAAGGCACATGCCCTATGGTTATTCTGTAAAACATGACTAGAGAAAAGTATTGACCAATCACAAGTTAGCATTTTTTATCTGTTTTATAAGGTGCATGTGTTACCAACAGATGAGAACAAAGGGAAGGCCTAGGAGATTGTACCCATATATCATTACTGAACAAGGAGGAAATACTTTTGTGACAATATTAGAAAAAGGGCTGGAAAAGATACTAGAAGACCTCACTAAGCAGGGACAAGGCAATGCTTATGAAAGGGAAGACATCCAAAGATAAGTGGAAGTCTACGGACGAAAGCGGAAATAAAAAATTGTGTTACGCTATTTCTTGGTGGTTTTGGTCGCATTTGAGTTCACAGTAGCTGCCTTTTGCCTTTTTGTACATTTTTATAAGTGGCATTTAGTAGTAGGATTTGTGGACTCTGTACAAACGCTGGGGTTCAAGGGAGGTGGAGCAATGTTGAAGGACATCATTAAGGCTTTTGATTCTGGTTCCCGCGGTAGTGGTGCTGCGGTAGCATTGTCGCCTCACAGCAGGACGTTGTTGCGTTCGATTCTCAGCTAGAGCGTCTTCTGTGTGGAGGCATGCGTGAATGGGTGTGCCTTCGTTGAAGGTTGCGCATCAGGGCTGGTAACTCGGCATGTAAAAATCCACTACCATATATTAGCGGACCGGAGTTCCGCTGTGGTGACCCCTAACCGGGATAAGCCGAAAGACACAACAACAACAACACTAAGGATTCATTCAGAAGGCATTAAGGAAAATGAATTTCAGGGAGAGCAGGATCACTGGCATAATGTCACTAAACAAAGAGACACTCATAATGATTGCGGTATGTAGAGTAAGGTCAGCAGGTGTTAGACTGGGGAAGAATACCTGGCAGAAGGTTTCCTCTGTCATCCTATCTGTTTTTATTGGTGTCAGCTCCTCGGCACAGATGGGAAAAAGCAATGTGGCCCAGATGCCTAATAAGCAACCTGGTACTGGAGGAGATGATGAAGGGAGGGAAAGGAGTGTCAAAGTGATGGTAATGACATTTGTCATGGTTGAGGGTGGGGCACTAATGACATCTGTCATGGCTGAGGGTGGAGTACATATACCTAGGGAGTATGTGAACTCCTGAAAGAGAGCACAGATTACACAGAAGCACTTGCCTGAAAGAAGGGCTGACCATTCTAAGGAGACATCTTACAGAGATGGGTTACATGCCTTTAATAAGGCTAATTGCACTTCAAACCTTTCACTGTTTACGTAGATGTGGAGAGATGATGACGGGCATATAAAATAAAGAATCCCCAAAGCACAGCCTGATGTCAGCTGTGCCACAATCATTTCTTACCCTTTCAGGTACAAGTTGTGACAAGCTGTTTTTTGCAATTTTATTATGTCTAATGAAGGTTCATTTTATATTTATATCAGTCAGTTTCTATAACTTGTTTTGCTCCTTGCTGATAATGGTATTAATGAATAAGCTTCCTTTGGTAAAATCTGAATAAAGGCCTGAGAAGGCTAATTATTTTTATTAGTTAACAATAATAAACATCTATAAATACTAACTAAAACCAAATATTTCAGTCATTTTAAAATAACACGACTATAATCACTTCACCTGTAAAATATGGTTGGATTCACAAATAGCCATTTTCCAATGTGATAGAAAATGTATCTTACAAGCCATTTGGTATCTGTCTGTGTGAAACCAAATAAAATGTGGATAACTCAAGACTGCCTTGCGCACCATGCACTGCTGACTAAATAATTACTTTAAGTAATCCCTGTTGGCTATAAATTGCAATAAAATGCTTTAAACTGATTTTGTTAGTTATCTCTTGAATGACAAAGCACTATATTCTAGTGCGGTCCAAATGCTTTTTAATAGCTTGTAGGCTAATAGGTTAAAAAACATATTGGGCTTGCCAAAGACTGCCAGACTGAGAAAAAATATATAACTAACTTTTTAGTGCAGCCAGGGGAAAAAACAATGCGTAAGATGAAAAACAATTCAAAAATCAATGTGGTTACCTTACTAATAGCTGTGTACCTGCTAGGAATAGTAAGAACAAAGAGACAGACAGAAAGACACACACATAGACACAGTGTGTATAATAAACCTTTCTTAGCTGAACATGTGACGACACATTGTATTAATAAGAAACTAGACAAAATAACTCAAATTATTTTTAGTGGATTCTCCTTGGTACAGATTTGTATTAACATTTTCAATATTTCTTCTCATTTAATTTATCACTGGCATTACTATTTTACTGTTTCTTACTTCAAGTGAGCCCACACCCAAAACATGTTGTAGTAAGATATTCAACCTCTGTCTCCATATCTGAGAGAAATGTTATTTTGGAGTAAGATTTTTGTGGTATATGTATGCACCCTCCAACATGCACCACAGTTAGAGCTCAAACAGGAGACATGCATTGCAAAGACAGCGAGAAATTTGTTCAGTTATACAAGTGATGAAACTCTTTAAGCAGGCCTACTTCCTGTTAGAAATAATCATGATCCTTTGGGATTCTGATCTCTGGTGGAGATACTTTAACAGAATGCTTGCCCTGAGATGTGCCCCTTGATTCTGCTCCTAAGCCTGGTGAGAGGGTAGAAATATCATCACTCCCCTCCATCTCTGGAAATCCCTCCAGTGCCCAGTCCATTAGCTGAACCCAGGTCAACTGCTGCAAAGGTGGATATCTTTCCCCTGCTCCAGTGGGTTGGCTTATTTTAGTAATTTGATGGTAACCAAGGTAAAGTCTTCTAGTCAAAAATGCCAGAGTAGCCCAAAAGTGCTAAGAGAGCATAAACTCTGAAAACAAAATCTGTGAATATAAGAAATAGGTGACCGTCATTCACACTTCACCACTTTGTTCCTTAGGATTTATAGTCAACCAGGTCTGCAGAACTACATCTATAAGTCGACAAACAACTAAGCCAGTCATCATTTTGTACGTTACAATACTCTGGTCTTCACATTTCTTGCAGTAGCCACAGTGATAAGCTATAGGACGTATTCCTTCATGGGGTGCTTCTAAATGTTGCATTCATTGAGAACAAATGCAAAGGATAATATGGGAAAGGAGAATTCATTCAATGTAAAATATAAGAACTCTGAAGTAAGTGATTTCCCTGCTTATCATGATGCTGCAACCTCAGAGATTTGATTAATATACAAGTCTGAGAGACAAAACCATGCACACAAGGGATATGTTAGCTTTTCTAATTAAATGCAGCATTTTTAGTTCAGTCTTAAATGGATTACTGTTTTCTTCAGTGGTCTTCAGGGTGCCTGTGGATCCTGCATGCAATCCTCACAAAAGTAAAACTTCAAGTGTAGGTAAGGTGAATGTCCAATAATTCTGAAATTGCATTATCTTGCAGTTTCCCCCTTTCTCCAAGGTAACAGTGGTCTCAGAGTTAGTATTTATACATACCAGAGATATGGGAGTATAACCCAGGTGTTAAGCCTGTCTTTTCCTGACAGAACATTCTAAAAAGGACATTCCTGTTTTACTGGATATGCTGTCTCTTTTCCGGCCCTCTTCAGGCTTAAGACTATGTAAGTATAGGTAATATAAGTAAGTCAGAGCTGTTCCCCAGGCACTGAAGCTACACTAGTACTCAGTAGTACAACTGGTAACCCCCAATTGCTTTGTACAAAGGACTTCTGAAGTACTTTGGCTTAATTCTAATTTCAGATAAATTAAAGATGATTAACATGAACTTGCAGCCTCTTTGGGATAACCTTTTTGCCCAAATCCACTCATGAAGGAAATTAAACCTCTCCTGGTGGGGCAAAGTCTAAGCTCTTCAAATTATGTTTTGCCCTAGAGAGTATTATATACTGAGGTACTTACCTACCCCATTAACAGTAAATGCCTTTATTTCATACTTAGTTACTAGGCTTACAGTCTAGTGGGACCATTGAGGTATTTAGTCCAAAGTCCCAGTTGACCCCCCAGCACTGTCTAGTTAAGCGACTTGCTCAAGGTCACATTGTAGAGAAATGAGGGCTGTGGGAATCAAACCTCATATCACAGGAACTGCAGCTCAAATTCTTAACCTTCTGTGACAACTGCCAGGCTAAGAAATTGAAATGCTTAATGCTTCAACTTTAGTAGGATGGGAAGTGGCATGGTATTCCCAAAAATGATTCTCCTTTTGAGGCTGTGTGGGGTACTGGACTTCCAGATATCTGCCGTATGGCTGACACCGCAGTCTGTTTCCAGAACCTGTGACTTCTTCTTTTCTATCATTATGGGCAAAATTAAAAGCTGTTTTTTTATTTACTTATTTATTTATTTATTTATCTATTTATTTATTTATTTTTTGCATAACTTATCACCCAGATTCATCCTCTTTTACAAGAAGGGGCTTCCCTTGTACCTGCAACGGTGTCATAGTTTGAGCATAGCAAACAAAGCACTTAGGAAGCTTTATAAAATTTACCCCACACTGGACATCAAATTAGAGGCACATCTATCTGGGGCATTTGTCATATAAATTTAGATGCCAAGCTGATTTCCAGGGGATCTCAGATTATTGAGACTTGAGGTATGAGGGCATGATAAAATAAAGTCTTTAGGAGTATAGATTAAAATGCTTCTAGTGTGGCAGCTAAGAATATGTGGGAAGAGACTAAAAAGATAATACAAAAACTGAGAAAATGGAAGCTCTGTTATATGGATATGGATAATAAGATACAAGCAGTTAAAATGTTTTTAGCAACTTTAGTCTTGCAAACAGGTCAGTCATAGTTTTATCAACCAGAGGAGAAGTTGTGGATAGCAATTAATAAAGAGCTGAAGGACTTTATCTGGGAGTGGAAGACTGCAAGAGTCAAGTGAGAGAAGCTGATTCTTCCAGTAGAACAGGGCAGATTGGGTTTACCCATTTTGCAGGGGTATTTCAGAGCTACATGGTTACGACTCCTATACATAGCACAAGCAGAAAACTATATTTCAAAGTGGAAAGGGATGATGATGAAACGGGGGAAAGCTCAAGAATCAAGACAAAAATGGGATTTTTGGATGCAGGCCTTTAAGGAGAATAACAATAATTATACTGAATATTATAACCATAACATAGCAGAAAGTATTCTAAGAACTAAGCCAACATGGGATTGGAAAAAGGAAATTCCGCCAATAGAGATGACTGCAATTAGGGATATAGACAATAGGCAAGAGAGGGCTGGAATTTATTGGAGAAAACTAGCAAAGCAACCAAGGTATTGGGAGCAAATAACTAGAAATGGAAAAATGACAGAATGGGAAAACGCCAAGAATTTATTTGGACTGCAGGTTAGAAACTGCCTTCCCTATCAGGGATTGATATCAGAGTATAGGCAAAGAGAAATAAATGGGGGGGGGGGGGGTCCTGAATGAAAGACCAGCACTGGTAGAGTTTTTAGTAGAATGTAGAACAGAAGCTATCATTAAAAAAGGAATAATTAGTAGAGCATATAAAATATTGCATGATAGTTATAAGAATCAATCAGAGGAGGTTAGAAATGATTGGGAAGAGAGACTGGGTAAGCAATTCATAAAGAAAGAATGGGGGATATATGTATGTCTCCCAAATGTGCAACAAAATCTAGAAGATTTAGGATTTTTACCTGGAAATGTTTGCATAGAAATTTCTATACCCCAAGTAGACTCCAGAGAATTTTTCCTCAGGCAGACCGCAGATGTTAGAGGTATGACTTGGAAGAAATAGATAATTGGAAACGTATATCCTGGCGGATTTTAAAGATTCCCTGCAGGATGCACTTTCAGAGATGCTGGGTGGGCAGATTGGTCTGATGAGGGAGATGATTTGTCTGAGTTATGATACAGAATCGAAATTCCCTAGGCATGGTAAGGCCTTGCTGTGTCTAATAATGGTGGCTGCCAAAAAAGCAATTACTAGAAAATGGAAATCAAAATCTAAACCAACTATAATAGAAGTAGTGAATATAATAACAGAGATAAAACAACTGGAACTGAGGACAAAATGGGAATTGTGGGAACAGTACATACAAGGAGGAATGAGGTTTAAAAGGTGGCAAGACTTAAATGAGCTATGTAGTGTGTGAAAAAGATTGGGCAGATTGTAAGTCATGCATAATGTTTGCAACTGGGAGTGTGACAGTATGGTTTGTGATATAACATGCTTGCAACTAGGATTGTGTCGGTATGGTTTGTTTTCATTTGTATAAAAGTAGGATTGCCTATGTAGTAAATGATGGTTTGATAAAGATGTTTCCTGTTTAAAAAAGGCAGAAATTGAATAATTTATGTAATGTCACTTAGGTTATATGATATATAGCAATATATGTGAAGTAACATGTTTGTTATGTTAGTTAAAGTCTGATTAATTTTATGTGAATGAAAATTTGCATATGTCAAGTGATAATTTAGTAAAGGTGTTGCAAAAAAGAAAACAGATAAATGGTGAAATTTGTTTTATTGCTTCTTCTTCCCTGTGAGCGGCCTATAGTCTTCCCTCCATTGATTTATGGAAATATTTACAATTAGGGAGTGACTTTTACGATTCTCCATCCCATTTTAGATTGTTTGCTCAGATTCTTATGCTCCAGCAAGGCCTCTGATTGCTGTAGAACCTTAAAGACTATCATTTTTTTATTGGCTAGTGTGCTCATCTGGAATTTATTCAGCTTTTCTGTTATTACAAATTGCCTGCATTTGCATGGCCCACAGCTCATTCTCCCTGAGTTAATTTATAGTATGGGAAAGGGCAATTCATTCAATGTTACTGATTGACAATTTTCTACCAAATTTGACTGAAACACCTGACTTGGGATAAGTACATTTTGCATTTTTACTGAGGTTACTTTAATAGTTGTGCTCTTCTTTGGTGATTATTAGTAACATAGCTGAAATTTTCTATTGGTTTAACTCTAGTGAGAATGGAGAAAGAACCTAGCCATTTCTAAGTCAGTGACTTCAGTTGAACCTTGAGGTGTTCTGTTTTACTATTTGACACTGTGATTGTCTGATTTATTTTCAGCCATTTCTGCTCTTATGTGCTGCTATAATTTGTCTGCACTTGCTTGGTGCTGCTCACCCTGCATTGTGTTGAACCATACACTGTTAAGACTCAGGTTTCTTGAGCCATATCTGTTTCTATACCGCCAAACCTCTCATAATCCTGACTGGTTAATGTCACTAGTGATATCTGTTGTATAGACAGCTGCCCGCCATTGTGCAATGAGCCACACTGCACACAAAGCATCCTCAGAGCAGTGTCAAGCAGCACATAGCTGTCCTGCTTTAGCAAAATTAGCTTGCAGTTGCTCCACATTGCCATTAACAGTTATTTGTGCTACACAGTGCATATTTAATAGTTACTTAGCAAAAGTAGTCATCTCTTCTGCAGTAAAGACTATTAACTACTTCGTTTAACTGAATATGATACTATGTGCATTTCAAACAAATTCTTCAAATGCCTGAACTAATATGGAAGGTCAGCTTGCTTGTCGTCCTTCTGTTTCCAGCCTCCTAGCACTTGGTATCGTTAGGCAGTACAGCAACTACCGGATGTTCACCGATAATGACATTTTACTTAATATAAACCATTCTGTTTGTAACAGATGCTAGTATTTAATCGACACAGAGGCTACACTTTCACAAAATGACTTACACTAACTAAGGCTGTAAAAATGTCCTAGACAAAGCTTCCTAAACCCATGAAAACTAGGTTTCTGTGAAAATCTAATACCCCATCACCTTCTGGCACACTTCCAACAAAAAAATCACCAAGATATTAAATAATGAATGGCAGGAATACAGGCAAAGAAACCACAAAAAACAGCTAGAAAGCACTGAACACTGTAAGAAGATGCAAATATGGCCAGAATAGTGAAAAAATACTCCTTTATTCAACGTAAAGAGCTTTTCGTCTCGCTATTAGCGAGACTTCTTCAGACAACACACTATCACACATCTTAAATATTTAAATACATTAACATAAATTAATCATTAACAGACTACCTCAATCACCAATCAGAACTACTTAAATAATTTTAAAATGGTTTTAAATAATCTTCCTTACGACCTTAGTCAATATGTCATAAATTCCTACATATTGCCACACTAAATCATCCAACATCATATAACCAAGTTTATAAAAAATATACATATATAAAACATGTGTAATGATACACCTTATATGTGTTTAAAACTATTTACATAAAAATACACTCAAATGAGATGTTTATGTAAAATGCATACAACCACTATTTGCTACTATGACTACTATATATACTATGTTCATTCAAGCAAAAACACCATATGAATCCATCCTTATCTGAATTCATACTTCCATCATAAACATAAAAAATAAAATTATTAAATATTAAATACATAAATGTATTCATTTAAAAATGTTATAAACTTGAATTAAACATAGCAATCACTTAAAACAATTCACACCCCCCTTTTTAAAATAAAAATGTGAATTTATTTTATATTTTACTTATATTATGATTTTTATTATTATTATCACCAGGACTCCTATAATGTTACCTTGCAAGACTCTTTAATAAAATACACATAACTGAATTAACTAGATTTCATTCAGGCCTGGATACTGACAGGCCCTAGAACGTAATTGCCATTTTAATTCTAATTTTTCCAGAAATAATGTTGCTGGACCTCCCCTCATATCTAACAAAACACAATCAATAACCCTGAACTTGAAAGAATTAGTAGGGAATTCTATAATATGTTAAGCTAATGCATTATCCTGCTTAGTAGTTTGTATACTATAAAGGTGCTCGTATACTCTTTCCTTAAGCTTCCTATCGGTTTTTCCGATATAGAAAGCAGGGCACCCCTGACAGGATGCCAAATAGACTACTCCCTTAGAATTACAGTCAGATTTTTGAGTGGTACTATACCTTATATCCTTGATATACAGAACTTTTTGCCTATATCCATATATGGACAATAAGCACATCTACTACATTTATACATCCTATTCTATTGAATCCTTCAATACATCTCTTCTTCATCCCCAATAAAGCCTTAAGGTTGTTTCCCCATTTAAATACCACTTTAGGGGGAATCTTTAAATTTAGAAACCAGGGCTAGATCTGACCTGATGATATCCCAGTTTTTATTAATAATCTCCATAATACCATGTCCATCCAAACTAAACATGGTAATAAAACTAAGACCTCTCATTAGGTCTCCCGGAATCTCAAGATGCTCTGGAATGGCCTCAGAAGTGCTCACTCCTAACTCTTCACCTAAAATAGGCCAGTAAAAACCTTTGAGTCTCTTCTCCTTCACCTCATGAATCAATTCTCTTACAAATGGGATCGGGTACCCCCTTTTAAGAAACATCCCTTCAAGTTTTTCACATTCTAATAAAAATTCTGTATCCCTAGACACCATTAGAGCTGCCCTTACCAGCTGCCCCTTTACCACAGAACGTTTCTGGAATAAAGGGTGACAGCTACTGAAATAGAGAAAGGCATTCGGATAGGTGTCTTTTCTAAAAATTCGAGTGGAATACGAATTATTTAGTAAATTAACATTAACACTAACATTATAGGAGTCCTGGTGATAATAATAATAAAAATCATAATATAAGTAAAATATAAAATAAATTCACATTTTTATTTAAAAAAGGGGGGTGTGAATTGTTTTAAGTGATTGCTATGTTTAATTCAAGTTTATAACATTTTTTAAATGAATACATTTATGTATTTAATATTTAATAATTTTAATTTTTATGTTTATGATGTAAGTATGAATTCAGATAAGGATGGATTCATATGGTGTTTTTGCTTGAATGAACATAGTGTATATAGTAGTCATAGTAGCGGATAGTGGTTGTATGCATTTTACATAAACATCTCATTTGAGTGTATTTTTATGTAAATTGTTTTAAACACATATAAGGTGTAGCATTACACGTGTTTTATATATGTATATTTTTATACACTTGGTTATATAATGTTGGATGATTTAGTGTGGCAATATGTAGGAATTTATGACCCATTGACTAAGGTCGTAAGGAAGATTATTTAAAACCATTTTAAAATTATTTAAGTAGTTCTGATTGGTGGTTGATGATTAATTTATGTTAATGTATTTAAATATTGAAGATGTGTGATAGTGTGTTGTCTGAAGTAGTCTCACTAATAGCGAGAAGAAAAGCACTTTACGTTGAATAAAGGGGTATTTTTTCACTATTCTGGCCATATTTGCAGCTTCTTACAGTGTTTGGTGCTTTCTAGCTGTTTTTTTGTAGTTAAGATTTAAATAATCTCAGATCCAGTGCACTGGAGAAGCCTGTAAATAAAAACATTTTGTTGACTGGAGACTATAATCAGACACACTTATTCTTCTCTCACTAGGCTGGATAAAAAAACAGGTGGCAGTTTCAGGTGCCAGGATCTCGGATATCTCTAAGACCCTTAAGGCCCTTTCACCTGGCAGTTATGACTATGATATGGTGTTGGTCCACTTGGGAATGAATAAGCAAATATGCAAAACCGTGAGGGATGTGGAGAGAGACATGTCCAAACTCTCCATGCATGTCACAAATGCAAGCAAGACTCTGGTCATGAGTGGAATCCTTCATTCACCAAGAATGATGCCTAGGTACAAAGAAAATATAATTGGTTTCAACAATTGGCTAAATAGTTAGTATCATTCCAGGAGAATCCAGTATGTGCCAACATGGGATGAGATGCTCAGCAGTCCTACTTGCTTTGCCAAACATAGTCTGCATCTCTCATTCTAAGACTTCTGCATACTAGCTAAAACTTTTGCTGCCTCTCATAATGCCTTTTTAGGAAGACTACAGCTGATTGACATCCCAACATAAATCCGTCTATCCATCCATCCTCAACCCCTTTTCCCATTTTGCACATGGGGTTGGGGTGTCACATCAGCAGTGACAATCATCTCAAGCCAAGGTTTACGCCACCGGGTGGCTAGCCCTGCCACAGTCGTTCATTCATACCACTCCCTTGCACACACATTCGCACCTATGGCCAATTTGTAGTGTCCAATCCATCTACTGCATGTCTTTCGAATGGAGGAGGAAACCACAGCACCCAGAGGAAACCCACATGGCATGCCAATATAGATAACATATCAAATTTAAAACAAGATCACACTAAGGCGGTTGGCATATACAATGCCAGAAGTCTCAGCAAAAATGCCTGACCATGAGGCTGTCCTGCACTTTGAGTGCATCCATGCCTGTGTAAGTACAGAAACTTTGTTTAAATGTTCATAAAGTACTCTCTCCATACCTGGGTTTTGCACTTACCATACTCTCAGACTCCATAGCAACTGTGGTGGCATCTCTATATTTTTTAGGGCCATGTCCCCTCTAAACAGATTTCCACAGACCTACAAACAGAACTCTTTGAGCTCAAAATCACACTAAACAAAGCCAACTATCAGTTTAGAGCCTGTTATAGGATGCCCTCAATGTGCTCTGATAATCATGTAAGGTTCCCAGATGCTATCAATGAACTCTCTACAAAGAAAAACTCCATTAATTTGAGATACTTTAACTACCTATCAATAAACTGGAACACCAACACCTGAAATGTTGGATAGTCCCAAACATTCCTAGATTTCATAAACAAAAGCTCCCCAAAACAGATTATGAACAAACACACTGCAGGGCAAAATATATTTGGCATAGTCATTATTAATATAGCTTCTTCATGTGATGCTCCCCTGATATTTCCTTCTTCAGTTAATTTGAGTCATAAACTAGTGACCTTCACCATTAGAGCCTCTAAACCTAATGACACCAGTATCTCTGAATCCAATTATTTCAGATGTACAAATCTCATCAAATTATATGATTTAGTTTCAAGATTCACTTATTCTGGTATAACCCTAGATGCCGTCTCAGCAGGGAGCTACACAAAACAGTTCTATGTCCTCTTAGATAAATGTATAGAATTGATGATACCTGCCAGATCTAAATATAATGGGAAGTTTAAAAGCAAACCACCATGGTGATCACCAGCATAAATAAACTCTATAATAAAATAAAAATGTTTAAAGTATACAGCAGATCCAAGGACCCTCAAATCAAGGATAATATTAGATAGCCCATGAACGTAAGTTATTATGTGAAGCTAGGAACAACTACAAGTCCTTCTTTAACTACATTAGGAAACTAAGAAATAGCACCCAGCATTACTCAGAACCTATTCAGATAGCACCAACTACTCTGACCTGATACACACTGCCAACATACTAGCTAATAAATTAAGTGCCAACTTCACCCTGGAAATGATTGTTCAATGCTGACTTATCCCTAAAGCTCTCAGACCTCTTATCATCAACAAAAATCATGTACTAAAAGTACTTTCTCTCAAAGACTAAAAATACTTTGTCTATGGGACCTGACAATACATCTGAATGTTTAATAAACAGTACATCCTCCAGGTTTGACACACAACAGTCATGATGCTACTCCACAAGGGTGGCCCTATCACTGACTCCATAAACTGTAGTCCCTTTAGCCTGACAAGTCTCACATGCAAAGCCATGTAGCATTTTATAACTGACATAATTAACTATGATTTGAAGCAGTTTGGTTTGTGAAGAATAAATCATCTGTAAAGAATCTGGTTAACTTCTTTGAAAGAGTAACACAAGCTGTAGACAATGGCTATGCTATACACGTGGCATACCCTAGCCTGGCCAAGGCCTTTGGCACCATATCTCATGGTAGCATAGTTATTAAGCTTAATGCACTACAAAAAGATCATGATGTAGTAATATAGATAAATTGGCTAAAGGACAGAACCCATACAGTGTAGGTAGCAAGGATCTCATCAAAGTCCATGAAGGTAATGAGTGGTGTTCCACAAGGCTCCCTACTGGGAATCCTTATGCTTGGTATATATTTTTCTGAACTCCAGATCACAAACCAAGACCTCTGACTAACCAATTTTGCAAACAAATGTAAACTCAAGAGTCATTGTCAAGTCATCCTCTGACTCCCAAGCCCTGTAACAAGAACTGACACTTGCCAACATCAGATGTCCTAACAATGGGCTTAAATTAAATGTTAAAACTTGTAATATTGTCACATTTGGTAAACTGCCCCTCCCCCACCATATGACATAGACAAGACCACACTCCAGAATGAGAATGTTGTTAGAGACCTGGGTACATGGGTTGATAACTCCCTCTCTGTTGTTCAGCATACAATTACAGTAATCAGGAAGTTCTTCTACTTAGCAGAGCTGCTCACCAAGGGGATAGTTTCCAGATCCAAAGAAGTAGATGCCCCATCATATTTAGCATTGGTTAGACAAATTATTGAATATAATACCCCCTCAGGATGTATGTTCCTAGATATATTCAATAACCAGAAAGACCCCAGAGGTTCTTAACTAAAAATATCTCTGGCTTAAAAACAATAAGCTACCAAAAAATACTGGTGGTCACTGTCCCTTTATTCAGTATCTTACAGACTCATAAAGGGAGAGCCTTGTCTTGCTTTCCAAGCCATTAGGGACTTAGTGGTCCTGAGTCATTTTTATCTACACAAATTGAATAGTCCTGCAAATACCAAATTATTTGATCTAATTTGTTACCAAGAGATAAGCAAAACAAAGTAGAGAGATAGGTTTATTACACAGCACCTTTCCCACCTCTGGAATAGACTCCCACTACAAATTTAGTCCTTCAAACAGGAACTAGATAATTGGATGGGTATTCACAAATTCACCCTGGCTTGACAGGCCTGACCTTCCTTGACAAAGGAGTTTCAGCCTGAGACTGGGTACTGGCAAGATGGAAATGATCACCAAACTCACTAGCTTTGTATTTCATATGATCCCATGAAGAAGCTGTTACTAATGTTTGTAGCATCATAGGAAGTAACTAGTCTATCAACCCAGAGGTCATTTCAAGCCAGCCATTTCATCCCAATGTAATACCATAGATACTTGAGTCAGTACCCAGAACTGTATTTATTAATGACTGCCCATATCCAGGAGGGTTGTGGGCGCTATCCCCAGTAAGCCTTTATGGTTCCCCATCCACTGGTCCAGATTCCTTTTGAACAGTGTCATAGAGGTGCTCTGCTTCACATGAATTGGCAGTCTATTCTAAAGATGTGGCAGTCACTGAGAGACAAATCTGTCCCTCCAGCATATCCTATTCTAGTCACAGGACATTTTTAGGTTCCTGAACAGGGGATGTGCAGCAAATTCATTAGATTTGGATCAGAGATTGTTCTGTAAGCCAGGCATAAGTCTCCCCTAAGAAGTCTATACGATACTGAGTATAGGGACAGGGACTTTAGTCAGTCTGTGTAAGGCATGTGCTGAAGTCCCTTCTTAGTTAGAAATATCTGAGGTCCATCCAATTGCTGCAGGTACTTTGTATGGTACACGCCGAAAGGGGTGTTATACTCAATTATGGGCCTGATTAGTGATGAGTATAGAGGGGTTATAACCTCCTTTGCTCTAGAGACGATGTCTTTACTAATCAAGTATGCTACATAGAAAGCCTTCCTTACTACAGTAGACACATGGTGGTCAAAGTTAAAGTGTACCTGTGATCCCAGATCTCTTACCATTTTGTAGGTACATAGGGTATTGTTGTTAATTTGACAGTGTGAAAGTACATTGTTATTACCAAAAGGGAATGATGATGCATTTCTTTACATTCAGTTTGAGACTGTGACTAACACACCAGTTGTTGGTCTGCATAAGACCCTCCTAAAGTATACTGACATCATCTGGAGATTCGATAATTGTACGCAGTTTGTAGTCATCTGCAAACTTGGTCAGCCACAGCCCCTTAGTTTTGGCCTGAACGTCTGAGAAGTATATACTAAGCACTGACCCCTGTGGCACCCCACTAGTGAAAGGTTAATGGTTGATGTGTAGTCACCCACTTTGATAGTGTGTGACCAGGTTGTGAGCCAGTTGACAACCCATCTTACAACAAAGGGGTTTACATTCAGTTTGCTAAGTTTAATGGTAATGCCTGAGTGTGAGATTGTGTCAAAGGCCTTTGCCAAGTCTAGGTATGCTGTGTGCACAGATCTGCCCTCGTCAAAGGTCCCAGTCACATGTTTGAAGAAATCCACCAGGCTTAACAGGCAGGATCTGCCCTTGATTAAGCCGAATTGAGTCGGATCCAGGGTTTGGAGGTCACCTATGTCTTTATTTAGGAGATCTATGATAATACATTCCATGGCTTTACAAATGAGGCTGTTCAGACTTATGGGTCTATAATTCCCTGAGGCATTTACTAAGCCAACTTTGTGCAGGGGAAAACTGTTGCTGTTCTCCATTATGCAGAAACAAAGCCAATGGTTAGGTTGTGATTGAATAGGGTACTTAATGGTGATGCTAGTTCATGTTTTAGTTTGTTAAGAAGACAGCCTGGGATGACATCTGGTCCCATAGAGGCTGTGTATTTTTGCCTTAGACAAGGTTTTAATGATCTGCTCTTCAGATATGTAAGCTGGAGGGAAGTGGGGAGCAAGGTTTGTGATAAGTTTGAGTAAGATCAACCACTAATCTGTATAAATGCCCCAACAAAATCAGGAACATAGCTAGGTCATCTGGTGTCTTGTGAATTCCAAGTTGAGGAGCAAAAAAAAAAAAAAAGTACTCAAAGCTAAAAAAAAAGTTTAACAATCAGCCTGTTACTTTTAAATCACCTCACACCAAGTGCTTCTCTGCTTCAGACATGACCAGCAGTGAGACTTGAAAACGAATGCGGTATCAGCATTCATTTATGAAGCCACAGTATCCTCATGGATTCATAAGGCAGTGCCAGTGCTGCACTCCTATACCATCATTACCGCTGGATATTGCCCACTAATAGCTTGCTCCTGGAGTAGCTGCCCCCTTTGCCCCACCCTAGTTAGTACTCAGATTCACTCTTTTATCATATAAGAGGGTGATATACATAGAATGATTACCAGTTAAGGCAACAGCAGAATTTTTTACTAAATTCTCTCATCTACAAGCTATTAAATAAAAGCTACCGCCCAACTTTAAAAAACACACTACTAATCAGAAGACCCCAGTATATCCTAAAAAGTCAGTATCCCTATAGTTACAAAGTCTCCCAAATGCCATGGCAACAATAGAAACAACCATCTACAAAAGTGGCCTTGTAGCATGGAATACTCTGTCAGACAACACATAAAAAGATAGCAAACTGTTTACTGAAAGTTCTTCAAAGCACAATTGACAAGCAAATTTAAGTGCAGCTGTTAGAGGGGACCAGGTTAGATCCAGTGAATTCCATTAAAATATCCTACTTGCACTTTCACTGTCCACTAGATGGACCGTGTTCAACTAGCTGCAGGGGTACTCTAGAGGCTATGAAGATTAGAATAAGTGGTTGATGTTGACTCACCCGTCCTGGGGGATAGAGACAGCTTAGGCTAACTGCAATAGCAATATTAAGAGTCTGGCAAATTTAGTACTGCATGCAGTATATCACATAGTCAGGAGGCTTGTTCATGAGTGGAAGTGCACCTGCCTATCCTACAGGTGGTAATTGTAGAGTTTACATAGCTACTGTAGGGTGCCAGAAGATTAGCCACAATCCCTGGCAATAGTATCACACTGCACCAGCATTTTCACCACACTCCCCGGCAACAGTATCACAATGCACCAGTATCCTTGTCACTCTCCTCAACAACAGTATCACATTGCATCAGCATCCTCACCACACTCCCCAGCAACAGTATCACAGTGCACCAGCATCCTCACCACACTCCTCGGCAACAGTATCAAACTGCAGCAACAGTATCACATTGCACCAGTATCCTCACCACACTCCCCAGCAACAGTATCACACTGCACCAGTATCCTCACCATACTCCCCAGCAATAGTATCACATTGCACCAGCATCCTCGCTACTCTCCTCAGCAACAGTATCACATTGCATCAGCATCCTCACCACACTCCCCAGCAACAGTATCACATTGCACCAGCATCCTCGCTACTCTCCTCAGCAACAGTATCACATTGCATCAGCATCCTCACCACACTCCCCAGCAACAGTATCACACTGCACCAGTATCCTCACCACACTCCACAGCAAAAGTATCACACTGCACCAGCATCCTTACCACTCTCCTCAGCAGCAGTTCTCACATTGCACCAGCATCCTCCCCACACTCCCCAGCAACAGTATCACACTGCACCAGGATCCTCACCACACTCCCCGGCAACAGTATCTCACTGTACCAGTATACTCGCCACACTCTCCAGCAACAGTATCACAGTGCACCAGGATCCTCGCCACACCCTGGCAACAGTATCACACTGCACCAGTATCCTCACCACACTCCACAGCAACAGTACCACACTGGACCAGCATCCTCACCACACTCCCCGGCAATAGTATTCCGCTGCACCAGCATCCTTGATCTCCTCACTGGCTCCAGATATGCAGGTTGAGTCTGGAGAAGACTAAGGTGGGTCCAGTAGCCTTGGTGAATGAAGACATGCTGATGACAGATGATGGTCAACTATGGGGAGGGGAAAAAAAACACTGTACTCAGCAATGTGCAGTGAGAATGGTCTGTAGTACCAACTATGCAAGCAGTGTAGATATGTAAATAAATATCCTTGTACAGAATGCAGTAATTTCTGTAAATAACATTCATATAAATGGAAAACTGCAGTAGTCATTGAACCAGTTATTAACCACTATAAGGAAGTCATTGATATGTTCACTTGTTCACTTGTCTAGCTAAAATAAATAAAAAGACAACTGACTGATTTAAGTTTAATTTTCAGTCAAGAATTCTGTTTTTATATATCATACCATTTGCTGTTTTTTTTCCAGTCAGAATCTTTTTTCATTTCATTTGTCTCTTGACAGAATGGAATATTTTGCCTATCCAGTCTGCTCTTTCAATGAATTTACATTCCCTATTTCTTCACCCCAACTGGTTACTCCCTTTCTATCTGTCCTTTGCTTGGTTGAGTTTGTAACTCTTTCACTCTCTCTTTTTCTCATCCTTGTTGTGCCATAGCAACTAGCACAAAAAATTATGGCTATGAGCTGTTTACAAGTTGTGTCCCTCACCCTTGATTTTGTGTGACCCTGAGCAAGTCACTTAACCAGACAGTGCTCCTGGATTGCCTCTGAAGAAGGACACTTGTGACTAGTGTCACAAAAAATATACACCCCAGTGCCCTGACTGCTACTGCCCTTTTAAAATCATCTTGGTAGTCCAGCACTCCTTTTCCTGTTCTGTCACTTTCAGGTATTTTTCACCAAACTGGTATTCCTATGGTCTGGATGTTGTGGCTCAAAGGCAGTATTTTATTCTTGTCAGTCCTACTAACCTGACAGTATACCCAGCCTTTCTAAGTCCTTTCTAAGGCTTTTAGCTTCATCATTCACAGTAGCTTCCATCTTTATTTCAGACACAATGTGGATCATCCTGCTGTTCAGTCTCTTAGATACTTCTGTGACAGAGACTGAAAAACACAAAACCCACAGGTCACTTCTCTTGACTGACCCTGACAGCATTCTCCCAATCTTCAGCCAAGACAATCTGCTCCAGCCTGCTCTGTAGCAGCCATATGTTTGGTATTACCCTGAAGACTTTACTGAAGGTTAGGTAGACCATATCCACTGACATTTTATTGTTCATATACCCCTCCCCTGTGAATGCGGTTTGGCTCTCAGTTCCTGCTGGCTATGAGATCATATTATTTCTGGTTCTACAGGCTGTTACGAGGAGGCACCACTGCCATCTTCATGTCCTGTAGCACTTTTGTAGTGGACAGAGACCCACTAAAGATCTTTGTTAGAGGCTAGAATAACACTGGGGACAAGGCTTTTAATATCTTGAGGGAAGCAGTTTCATACTATTTGTCCAATGCTCTCCACATTTTGTACTTGTTCCCTTATATTGTGGTGCCATCCCCTTCTTTCCCATGGTGAATATAAAGATGAAGTGTTCAGCAACAAATTCATCTTTCATCCCATTATCTGTGACCTGTTTCCCATCCTGCTTAATGTGTTGAGATCTGTACCTCCAACTCCTCCTCTCTGATACATACTGTACATACAAAGTCTTTGTTCACATCTTGACTACTTCTGCCAATTCCTGTTCCATTTATGAATTTGCTGATATTTTTTCACATCTCTTTCATTTGCCTCTTTGTAGGATATGTTCTTTACTTCTTCCCTTCATACTTTCTACTTCCTATATGCTCGCTTTTGCCCCAACTTCTAGTTTAACATTTTTTTGTCTTCCCCGATGGAAACCATCAACCCTCCTCTATTGGCCCAGTCCCTCCACATGCAAACTCCACTCCAGTGGATCCCTTGTATTCCTCCAATGAGACAGTCTCCCTTCTGGGATAAGTCTTACTACAAGGAAGCCCCCATCTACTTGAGTGGGCTCAAAAGGTTAGATTCCCTGCTTGGCAAGCAGGTGCAATGAGCTCAGCAGATGAGCTGTAACCTATTCAATGAGGGTTTTTCTGTTGTCCTAATCCCCCCCCCCCCCACACTGCTGATAACCTTTACAGGTGTAGACTTAGACAGGCAATGAAAGTGCCATGTTGAGCATGTGTCCTGCCCTCAGCCATAGGATGAACACACCTACTCAGTTCCCTCCCTGGTCCAGCCTGGCATCAATGCTTATAAGTCCTAGCCTCTCTTAGGATTCACTAATTGATGCCTAACACTGCCTCTCTACCAGGATAGGCACACCTATACATCATGTCACTCCATCAGATGCCAGAGCCATGAACTGAACTTGGGTCACAAGTCCCATAGTCAGAACTTTATCCTTTTTTTTTCCAGTCTTTCCTCAAACTTGTTTCTGCAACATTGAGCACACCATTTTTAACCATTATCACTAACTCATCTGTTCCCTGGTTTGTTTCAAGGCTCCTAATGCCTTTTATACTCTCTTCCCCAACTCCCCATAGTTTTTACCTGTATATTCACATCATCATCATCTTTGTCCTTGGCTTTTGTTCTTCCTCAAACTTAAGGAACACACTAGCATGGTCACAGCTGACTAGAGGATGCATTCACCTTGTGATTCTTTTCCTAGGTCATTGGTCTAGGGGTAGGATTCTCAAGCTGGATATGAGCGGCCCTATGTTCAAATCACAAAACAAGCCGATTGTTCATTGTCCAGCATTTATCAGAGATGATTAAGCCTATGAGCTGTTCCTTGTCTGGCTATAAGCTTCCTGAAGTCCATCATTTAAGTTCTTCATACTCCATTTACCTATTATGTGACTCTGATCAAGTCACATAACCAGAAAAAAATATGGAGCAATTGTAAAACTGGGTTAAGCCCGTCAGTGTTCTCAATGAACTGCATGCCTAGTGACTACATATGAATTATTTCATATCCTCCCTGATTCCTTCTACCTTGGTTAGTTACCATTCATAAGCTTTTGCCTTTCTGGTGCATTCTACCAGCTGATTGAATGACTGTTGGTCCAAGGACTCAGTCCTCTTTCTCTGGCTCTAAACCCATGATCAGTATGCCTCAAGCAGAGTCAGGCCCTCCATCATTATGGCTCGCACCCTCCAACTTCATTCCTTTATTCTTAAAGTTACTTGTTCCTCATCCTGTCTGGATGTGTCTGGGAAAACAATCGACTGTGCCTATATACACCCCTCAACCTTCCTGTAGCTGAACAGCCAGGGCACTTACATTCTTTATCACTAATAAAACTTCTCTGCCTTCTTTATTTCCCTATCCTTCACTTCAGCTTTTTGTCTGATAATGCCAAAATTTGCCATACAGCTGATTCATAGGAGTGAATAAAGAAACAGCTTACTAGACAAAAGTTGTGTGCTAGTTATTGATCCTCAAATGTGTGCATATTCACACATACATACCCAAGGATATGGAATATTGATTGCATATACTACAGTTACCACACACACACACACACACACACAAACACACACACACACAAACACACACACACACATACACTCACACGTGTACTTGCACATACACAAATCCATAGTAGAACAGTAGACTTTCAGTTACCTCAATTCTGATAGATACGAACATCCAAATTTAATGAAATACTTAAATCTCATGCAGTACTTCTTGCCTTCAAACACACATATAAATTTTAAAGCCTTGCATGGTGTCTAATTACTTTAATGCATCCTAACATTTCAGAGATGTCTAAAATACTGTTGCTTACATCAATGATTTCCTCACCTCCTTCCCTGTCAGTAGTTTAGTGGATGTAATTGATTTTGCCAACCCTACCAGAATGATGTATCCCCAAACAATCAAACAATGGAGAGTAAAATGGAAAAATAAGACGCTGATGGCTGTAATGTAATTGGACATTACAGCCATCAGCGTCTTATTTTTCCATTTTACTACAAGGACTTCTCTTCTGGGACGCTTTGGTGTGTATTTGCCAGTTATTTTTTGCTGTTTTTAGTTCAAACAATGGAGAGTGCTTAATTTTATACCCTAATAGCAACTTAAAAAAAAAAAACGTGAAGCAACACCTATGCAAACAAGCATCAGGCAAATGCTTCACAATCCAAGGCATTACATGATGGCAATACTTGCCCTTAGGCTTCTTCCCCTGCACCAAGAGCATATACTTCTGCTAACACTCTTTTAACAGACCCACATTCCCCATCCATCTCCTTAATTTCCCCTTATCCCTTCCTACCCCTTAATTCCTATCTTCCCATCTATCGACCATTCACCCTCCACTTCTCATCCAGTTACTGCTTCCAATTGGCCCATCCTCTTCCACTCTTTTTTTCCTTTCTTTAATATGTATATACTGTTGTATAGATAATGTTTGATACTATGCGTTTTGAATTGCATTGTAATTACTTTCATTTAAATTGTTACTGTTTCTGATTATTGCTTTACTGCTGTTCTTTGCTTTTATACTTTTACTTCCCAAGCTGAGCCTAAAAATGTTCCCCTTGGATCAGCTTTCTACTGCAGAGAAGGAGAACATAAATAGGAAAGTAAGTAAATAAATAAATAAATAAATAAATAAACAAACTTCTAATCCAGGAATCTATGTAACATGTATCCACAGCCATGTTTTGGATTACTCAATGAAGTTTAAGTTTATTAAGTACAGCAGGACAAGCCAGAGACAGTTTGTATAAACCTTCTTACAATGTAGCACCAGATTCAAAACATCTGAATCCTCAGCACTTAGATCATTTTAATTTTCTATATAATCTTCCTAGATTGACATTGTTTAGCTCCCTGCGTGTTTCTAATTGAAAAAAATATATATACTGTCAAAGAAAAATACATGTTTATTAGAAAAATGTTCATATTATTCAGTTTAACAGAATAAGCACACAGCAATAAGAAATGAACGAATGCAGGAAGAAAATGAAAGCAAATCTCAGGTTCCCATTTTTCTACCTAAATATTTTAACAAGATTTGATGTTCAGGCACTACCATCAGCACTTTTCTAAAACATGTCTGTCAATAGCTACAAGAAAGCTGTCAGTTGGCTACAAGGAAAACAACTTTACTTAGAAGGGGTGCCTTGATTGTCAGTCTAAAGTGTGGGAGGCAATCTTACAAATGCTTCTTCGCAAATAAGTTCTGAAATCAGCTTTGAGCTCTGTCTACTTATATTCATTTAATGAGGGAATAATGAAGAAAAATGTCAAATGCAAACATAAAAAATGCCTGTTGTAATACTTTGTACTTCAGACGCATTTCTCTTTAATTTTTTACTGAAGTCTATCCTTTTGCACTTAGCCTGTCACAGGCACTTCCATGCCAAAATGAACAAAACAAAGCAGAGATTATACCATTTCAATCACTGTACTAATTGTTTGATTTTTTAGAATTAATTGTAACTGAAATGTCATCTTTACTAACAAGATTTACCAAAAGTTGTGATGGATGGAAATTTTTCCACAGGCAGACCTTCAACATCCTCCTCTGAGCATGTATTCCTCCTGGAGTTTGATCTAAAAAGGAATAAAATAAAGATGCTTGGCAAGTTTGTGTTCTTCCTGTTTAGGTCTGCTGTCAAAAAAAAGCTATTTTGCTGAAATAAAGCCATTTATAAGTTAGACTTTATAAAGACTGCACCTCAGAACAATATAATATCAACCCTTATCCTACATGCAGTAAATTATATGTGATATTAATTATACTTAGGTATTCATAGTACTGTAATAATTTAATATACTTGCTTTCTAACTGGATAAGCGAAAGACCCTTTTCAGACATTACCTGGGCTATAGGGTCAAGGGCATATACAACATATATGGACAGTTTATAACAGCCAATCAGCTAGCATGATTTTGGAAGCAGAGTGAAATCAGAATACTTTAAGAAAACCCTACAGCCCATGGAGAGCAGGCAAACTCGGGGTGCTGGAGTTGTGAAGCACAGATCATAGTGAATGAATCATGGTGCTGTCCAAAGGAAACATTACATTTTATAATAACCTTATAATTGCAAATTAGACCTTGTATTAAGCCAATAACCATAAGCTAATGACCATACTGATATGTCATTAGGTTACAGTTTACATATAATCAATCATTCATTGAGAATGTTTGCAAGAGTAATGAATGTATTAATATAGTCAGATAAACATATAGCTTCTTTATTCCCATTATGTGTCAATGAAACTTGCTTTATTGTCTGTCAGTAATTTTGCAGGAACTAGACTCTTTAGTGTTAGAGATGTTTTGCATATTTCAGGATATGAGAAATGTGAACCAATGACAAGATGTTCCAATTTCAGACCATTTTTAAAATAAGAATGAGTCTACCAAGACATTTACTTTGGATTTGCTAATGCATAAGAAAAAGAACCTATCTTGCTGAAACAGACCTTTGTCTAGCCCGTTATTAATCTTTTGGACAAAGAGAGCAGTTCAGAGTTCAGCATGAGACATGGATTATTACATGGAAACATTGTGTTTGTCAGGTGCCAGCTTGTTGCTACTTAACTGTAATACATGTTTAACCAACGTGCTTGTGTTGATGATGTCTCAATACATCGATGTTTGTTTGTTACATGTACTGTATAGTGAGCTGTCTTAAATAACATAAGTAGGAAAAAATGGAAAACACACGTTTCTTTTAACATTTTCCTTTTCTCTGAGTTTGTGAAACCTCTGAAGTAGTACATATAGAGATCAAGGTCTCCAGAGCCCCCATGCATACGCACAACTACAGATATTTTTGTTAAGAATATTTTGCTTCTCAACTAATGCAGATACAACATTTTATTATAGATCATTATTACATGGATCAATGGTGTATTAGAATGAGCTTCCTTTGTATGGCCTGTAGTGAGATTTGAAGGAGGTGTCCTAGTCAAAACTGGCTGAAATTAAAAAAATACACTGCAGTGATATACTCATTCATCAAGGAAATACAGCACCATAGCTGAATTCAAATGAAGTTTAATGTGCTTAAGGTAAAATGTAAATGTACACAGCAAAATGTAGCAAAGTATATGGTAATGCTGTATTGGTGAATGTGAAATATACACGTATATATGAATTAATGCATCTTTAATTGGAACGGAAAATAATTCACATGTTTAATGTTTGGATAGCAATTTTTCAGAGTGATACACATCTGAGTATGCATACACACACGCACACACACACACACACACACACACACACACACACACACACACACACACACACACACACACACACATGTAATTTATTTATTTACTTATGTACATAGGAACACTACTACTGAAACAATCACAAGGATGCCTAGCCATATACACCTTTAAGCAGACACACGTAAACACCCTTTCTAACCTTTAAAGGCACTTAATAGTGCTCAGCACCAAGTCAAGCAGGGTTGTCCATGATAACCCTGGTGAATAATAGTGTTTACCCTCCAGACATCAAGACTAACCATAAAGGTATACTATGTCTGTATACATCATTTTGGTTATAATATATTTCATGACTTTGCATATAAAGCTGATGAAAACGATGAGTCTATAATTGTCTGGATCTCTACAGGGCTACCCTAGTATAGCAGACACACAGAGGCTATTCTCCAGGTATCAGACAAATAGCCATGGATGAACAGTTTAAGTAAAGGCTTGAATAGTGCACAACGGGCAATGATAACAGCGCAGTCTAGTATGTTACCTGGTTCCATTGAATTATTATTTTTAGCCCTTGACAGGGATTCTGAGACTCGTTATGCAATGAGTTCAGTAGAAACTAAATTTTCAGGTATAACAAGGGAGGGGGCAACAAACATGGTAGGTAGGGAAAAGTTATCACTAATTTTGTCTGCAATTATCCTTTGGATCAGAATGTGTGATGTTATTCTGGATGAGCTCAGTGCACTGTTGGACATTATTCCTTAGTTTCCTGAGAAATACTTATAGTTTTCTTTCGTATCTGTAGCAGCCAGAAGTTTGTAATCTGCTTTACATTTTCTAAGAGTACTCTTAATTCTTAGTTGCCCTGTTTCAGTGTGGTCTTGAAGTATGAGGCTGGAGAACATTTCGTTATTTTCCTTATTTCGTTATACAGATTATTGATACTGAAGTTCCACATTGGAGGTTTATTTCTAAATTTACCATTATATTTAGGGGGGACAGTTACAGACTTTTCTATACATCTACTTAGATACTGATAAATATTGTAGGTAAATATGGTAGCCCTCTCAGCTGGGTCTACTTGTGGAGGATTATTGAGAATTTTGAGTAAGTTTGCTCTTCAGAAGTCCCTAAAGATGGTCCTAATTGGTGATGGCGTGCTACCACTAGGACTAATAGAGAAGAGGGCTGATTTGTTGTCAGATTTAATCAGGATTGAAGAGATGCGGTGTAGGGTACAGGTACGAGCTTGGTTGGTAAAGACCAGACTGAGGATATTACCTCCTGCAGCCTGCTCCAACTGATTGTGCTCCAACTGATTGTTCTTCTACTGCTCCTTACCTCTCTCTGTTGTCTATCCACTCCGTTCGTCCTGTGGGCTCACTCCGCTATCCTACCCTGCCCCCAATTTCCACCCACCCCAGCACTTCTACACTTATACCCTTCAGCCGCACTCAACACCCCGCCCCAACCAACTAGTCACCTCCTCTCTTCCACACCCATTTCTTACTCCTCCCACATTCACTAAACACTCTACTGTACATCCCCTCTCAGTCTCCTTTCAAAACTTACAACTCTCTTGCCCTAGTAAACTAGCCAGCCACAACATACCTACTCTCAGCAACCTATCTCACTATGCTCTCAAAAGACCTATCCTTCTATATTCATCTACTACTTCTCCTCACCATATCTTATACTTACTACCTCACCCAGCCAACTAACTGCAACCACACTCCATCCTTTCATACTACAAACCATCTTAGCCCACCTGTCTTATATTCACACTTCCCAATATCTCCATGCCTATACCCCATACAACATCATCTTCTCTTCTCTCATAAACTTATTACTCCTCACATATATTCTATCCCTACAGCAACTTACTCATCCCTCATAAATCTAGCAAAGCTCAACCCTGACTCGAAGCAGACAAAGTACCTCTCCAACCTAATGCTACATCTGACTTCTATTCTATTATCAGGAGACATACACCCCAACCCAGGCCCATCCCCATCCCCTTCAACAGATAAATCCATACTATTCACCTCCTTAAATGCCCAAAGTATAGTTAACAAAATCCCTAATCTGCATGCCTGGCTTACATATAACAAATCAGACATCTTGTCCATCTCTGAAACTTGGTTACAACCCCATATAAAAGATTCTGAAATAATTCCTCCCAACTATTCTATAATCAGAAAAGACAGAACCAACAAAAAAGAAGGTGGAGTAGCCCTTCTACACTTATCCTCCTTATCAGTTACCCCTTATAACAAACCAACTCCCCAATTCAATAATGCAGAACTACTCCTGACATTACTTCAAGTAAATACACATAAACACATATGTATAGCCTCCCTCTACATCCCCCTAGGCGACAATATTTCTACACTAGAGGACATCCTCTCCTGGCTTTCCAATAACATTAACAATAAAACTATACTTATGGGTGACATGAATATCAATCGGTCCGCAATACAGTCTCCCACAAACCCACTTAACATTAACCTTTACAACTTTTCTCAGCTGATCAACTCCATAACTCGGCCCTCAAAAAACCTCTCCAGTGGTAGTACCCTAGACTGGATATTAGTCTCCCACCCTCATTACTTCTCAAATAGTGGCACCCTGTCTGACTCCCTTAGTGACCACTTGCCCACATTCACACACCGACTTGCCTCACCCCTACATCTTACTCATAATTTTATTACTACTCGTTGCCAAAAAACTTTAACCCCACTACCTTTTCCAACTCCCTAAAAGCAATCAACTGGAACACCCTAAAAACTCTACCCTGGAACAAGCAGTCACCCACTTCAACTCAACTTTTTTAAACCTCTTAGAGCATCATGCTCCTATAAAACAAAAAGAATAAAAAACAAAACTGCCTCTTGGTTAACAAAAAAACACACTAGCAACTATACACCTTAGAGATAAAGCATGGTCATCATATCAGAAAAACAGGACTCCCCTAGTCCAAAATTAATACAAAACACTCAGAAACAAAGTAAAAAAAAGCTTATCATTTCCGTTAAACAGAACTACTTCTCCATACTCCAAAACAACAATAAAACAAACCTTCAAAAAATTTGGAAATGTATCTCCACCCTCCTTAATCCCAGCAAACCAGATAACCCCAGCCCGGACCCTAACGCTCCAGACATAGGCTTGGCCACTCAATTCAACACCTTCTTTATTGATTCTATCTCCAAACTAACCTCGTCTTTTTCATCTTCTAACCCCACCACATCCCTCACTACACCCCCATCCTGCCCTACCAACTTTTCACCCCTTACCTCTGCCTCTCCTCTTATCTGCTCTCCATCATCACATCCTCAAATTCTCCCCCCTTCTCCGCCATTCTCACTAAACCTTATACCCACATCCACCATAAAAAAATTACTTCAGAAACTAAAACCATGCTCTAATGCCCCTGATAACATTCCTTCTTACTTTCTCAGCATAGCTGCCGAAGCCATTGCCTACCCCATCAGCATTCTAATCAACCGTTCCATTCAAGAAAGCTCAGTACCCCAAATCTGGAAAAAGGCTTTTGTTGTACCATTGCATAAAGGCGGCAGCAACAACAATATCACTAATTTCCATCCCATCATTATCCTATCTCCTAACTCTAACCTTTTAGAAAAGTGTATCCATCTACAACTCCTATCACACCTCTTAGACAATAACCTACTAACTCCAACAGAACATGGTTTCAGACCCAGTCACAGTACTATGACTGCCCTTCTCTCCTTCCTGGAAGCTGTGAACAAAGCCCGGGACTCTGGCCACATTGTCTCTACTCTCTTACTTGACCTCTCTAAGGCCTTCGATACTATCTCCCACAATCTACTACTAACTAAACTCTCCAAGCTTAACTTGTCACCCTCCTCTCTGAACTGGTTCACTAGCTACTTATCCAATAGTTATCAAGCAGTAAGATGGAAAAAAGCCACCTCCCCTTTCATCAACACCCCAACCGGGTTCCCCAGAAATCTATACTGGGTCCTCTTCTTTTCAATATATTCATAAACGATTTCCACAACTCGATCCCTTTTACAGAAATTATCCAATACGCAGATGATTCAACTATTATCTGTTCTGCTACCTCCATCCCCCACACTTCTAAAACTTACTCAAGATGCATTCTCAACCACCGAACAATAGATGAAAAAACATCACCTTGTACTCAATGCCTCCAAAACCAAATTAATGGCATTCACGCCCTCTAAAGCTACCTCTTTCAATCCAAGTAATTTATCTATTACTAGTCATAACAATACACCTCTTGAACTGGTATCTGAGGCCAAATTACTTGGGGTCCAAATTGACAGTCAGCTTAAATTCAACTCCCACCTTCAATTAAATATAAAAAAAAACACCAAAAACTTGGCATGCTCTACCGACAGAATTGTTATCTTATACCCTCCACCAAATTCACTGTATCTACCACATTTCTCATACCCTCCCTCCTTTATGGAGCCCCACTCCTAACTAACCTACAATCTTCACTCAAAACACAACTCGCCTCTTCCTATAACAAAATTGCCAAGTTTGCTACCACCCATAAGTCCTTCTCACACCACTGTTTGGCTCTCCACAAACTAAAATGGTTAGAACTACCCAATCACCTCACCTACGTCCAACTGACTTTTGCACACAAGCTCATATTCAATCCTTCCCTCTGCCCCTCCCTTTCCTCTACCTTTAAAATGCACCTCCCTGATAGAATACTAAGATCTAACAACCAAAACCTAATTGAATTGTATAAACCGATTCGTCCCCCTGGAAAAAATCTCTTATTCTATAGTCTTGCTCATCTCTGGAGCTCCTTACCCCCATCTATTTGTACTATCTCAAATCACTTATCACTCAAAAAATCCCTTCACTCACACCTAATATCCCAGTGGGAATGCTCCTGCTCCCACCCCACATAATCTCCTCCCCTATTCATACTGGGAATTTCCACTTCTCCTCCTCTATTCATAATGGGAATTTCCACTTACTCTCCCAAACTCATAGACCTTGCTCTTGCTTATATTAAGCTATTTATTCTGAATACTTGAAAGGTACCTCTTAACTGTAACATACCCTAAGATGAAAAGCTTCTCGGTTTCTAGACTGTACAAGTTCTATAAGCTCATTGTTCTTTCTCTTGCTTGTATTAAGCTATTCATCCTGAATGCATGAAAGATACATCAAGTGTAGCCAACCCTAAGTTGTAAAAGCTTCTCAGTTTTCTATATTGTAAACTTTTTATTTTCAGCTATACAAGATTGTAATATCAGTATATATTTGTTCACTAGCCTGCTGTATTTCTAAGTTTCCTTCATTTTTTTACTAGTACATAGTAACTGAATAATTGTAACCAAATACCTTATTGTAACCTTGCTACTTGTTTTTGGAGCTTTTCTCCCCAGGACTCAATTGAAAACGGGTTCTTTTGGCCCAATGGACTATCCTGGTAAACTAACTGCAAATAAATAAATAAATATTAGAGCCTCTAAGTAGTTTTTCACTTTGCCCCAGTGCATTAGCATCAGCAAAGTCTAGGAAGTGCTGAGCATATCCATTTTTAGAAGTGTAAGAGTGTCAATCAATGCTGGGTAATTGAAGTTCCCTAGCAAGAACGTATTTGGTTTGATATTTAGTCCTTCAGTGGTATTAAGGTAATTTTTGAGATCTTTGGGACACATTGATGGAAATCTGTAGCTAGCAATTAAATAACAATTGGACTTGTTAAGGGTGATCTGGATCTCCCTTATATGTATACATTGTATTTATTTCTTTTTTTATTTGACTTGTTAACCACATAAGTTAACTGTATCAAAGACCATTTTCAGCCACGACTATACCCAAGTGGCAGTAACAACTTTCCAAAACAGCATTTACAAACCAGATTACCTTCCAAATTATATTTCAGGTCAACGTTTGGATTCACATTATATTCCAACAAACATTTACAGGTAATACTCTATAACTATAAGTACGGTACAAAATAACAATCCATAACACCTATGAATTGTTACAAAGGGCAATTATTTCCCTACAAAACTCATTCAGAACTGTAGAAAGTAACTAACCTATCAGAAAGCAGGAGCAGATTTTCAACAGAGTAGTTTTACTTTCTTTTCTACAGATTTTAACCATTGCATTTTGATATTAAATAATCTCTTTTTAAGAAGGATGGCACAACTGTTTTAACTTTACCAAGACGTATTTGGTATTGTATATATATTTTAAACATATTTTGTATATCTGCAACACAGCAGACTTGTAGAATGTATGAGAGTTTAAATTTATTTCATAACCATTCTGCACAGAAATGTACCCTTGTATACACCCCTTCAAATAACAGAGCATAACAGAACTGCACACAAACACTGAGGAGGACGTATACATGTACAGCATGGCAAAGGAAGAGTGGGTCTATGAAGGCATCCTAAATTTGCAGCGCAAAGCAGAGAGCACCATAATTAGGTTCATAGGTCAATAGAAAGCAACTAGGCTAATGGCCCTAGAGCCCTTACAAGCTTACCCATATTTATCCCAAGTGACCCCGATTGTCAGTGGTTAGGTGAGTGAAGGTCACAGAGGTATGGGTCTATGGTAGTTAATACTAACTTCATTTGTCCAGGAGGGACATGAACTCTTCCTCAGGAGAGAATTTGCAGTCACCCATCCATTGATTTGGGGTGCATTTGAAGAGGGTCAGGGAGGTGTTCTGCTTCATGAAAATTGGAAGCTTGTTAGAGAGAAGTGACAGTCTTTGGGAGATGTATCTATCTCTCCAGCATGACCTGTTCATGTCAGAGGCTAGGTTAAGATCCCTGGAGTGAGTGACCCTCATGCAGTTTGATTTACAGACATGTAGCATTTCCATCAAGGCATGGTCAAAGACTGCCCTGTAAGCCAGGCACAGGTCACTCCTTAACCTGTAGAAGACAGAATACAGTGACAGGGCTTTCAGTCTTTATGCGTAAGACTTTTGTTTTGTGTACCCTGTAATTTCTTGGTGAGAAATCTCCATGGTCTCTCCAATTGTTGCAGGTGTTTGGACAGGTACATGCAAAAGGGAGTATTGTACTCAATTATTGGTCTGATGAGGGCAGAGTATAATGGAATTATATCAGCCTTAGATCTAGATGTGATGCATTTACTTATAAGATGTGCCACATAGAAGGATTTTCTAACTACTGTGGATACATAATGGTCAAAGTTTAGATTGCTATCAACCTGAGTACCCAGATCAGGTACCACTGGGTCTACACTTAGGTGGTGATGTCTATAATGTAATAAGCAGGGATGTCAGCTTTCCCAAAGAGAATAATAATACATTTTATTTGCATTTAGCTTTAATCCATGGCTTTGGCACCAATCATTTGTCTGCGTTAACCATGTCTGCTGTATATTAACATCATTGGTGGACTCAATGATTGCTCCCAATTTGCAATCACCAGTGAACTTGGTCAGCCACAGACCATCTGAGTTTGCCTGGACTTCTAAGAAAAATATTCCAAACAATAAGGGGCACAGCACAGAACCTTGTGATATGCCACTGGTGATTGGTCTTTTGCTAGAGGTGAAGTCACCCACTTTGACAGTATGTGTCCTGTTGGTGAGCCAGTTGACTACCCATCTGATAGTTTAGGGATTAATTCCCAATTAAGAGAGATTCTGTATAATACTTGAGTGGGGGATTACATCAAATGCCTTGGCTAGGTCAAGATAAGTGGTATGCACTGTCTTTCCCTCATCCAGGGCCTTGGTGACTTTCTCAAAGTAGTCAAACATGTTAAACAGGCATGATCTACATTTAACAAATCTGAACTGGGTTGGGTCCAGAGTTTGGAGATCACCTATGTCCTTGTTAATAAGGTTCATAATGATCCTTTCCATAGCCTTGGTGATGAGGCTAGTCAATCTTAGGGACCTATAATTCCCAGGGTCAGTTGATGGTCCCCCTTTGTGCAGTGGGATTACTGTTGCTGTCCCCCATTCTGCCAGAACATAGCCAGTTTGCAGGCTGTGGTTAAACAAGTATCCAAATGAGTATGCTAGGTCATGTTTTAAGTTGTTTAAAAGGCAACCTGGGATGCTGTCCAGTCCCATTGATGCCATGTTTTTGGACTTTGAGAGCACCTAGGTGACCTGTTGAGATAATAGGCTGAGGAACGTTGGCAGGTATACTTTGGGGGATGACTGGAGGGGACAGGGCAGTGAAGTTTGCTCCAAATCTGTCAGCTAGCAGTTTGGCTATTACCTTCAGTTGTGTATGGGTGGTGCCATCCACAACCAGTTCATCTCATAGCTGGGTATTCCTTTTTAGATTCTGGATATGGTTAAAAATGCCTTGTGATTATCCTTAGCTAGGGAAGCTATTTTTACTTTGTAGTTAGCTTTGGGGGACTTGGCAAGTTCTCTAATATGTTTATTTAAACTAGAGAGGGATTTCTTCCTCTGCTGAGCCAGTTCCCTCTTGTTCTTGGACATTAGTTTCCTTCTCTTGTTGTATAGCATGTTTATGCTAAGGATCCACCAGGGTGGCTTGTTTTTTAGGCCAGACTTGGTTTTAATCTGGTCAGGTACAGCCAGTTCTATACAACTGCTTAAGTGGTTAAACAGGGCATTGGTGTACACCTCTGCATAGGAGTCTGTGTTATCTGCATTTGAGAGGGCTTTTAAACTTCTCATACAATCACTTAGTAGGAGATAATTTGTCTTTGAAAAATTCTTAAGCATTTTTTGAGCTTGATAGGATATCTGGTCTTATAATTACATCAAATGAGACTGATTTATGGACCGATCTTACAAGGGAGGACATCACACAGGGGGAGCAATGTCCTCCAGTGTTAGTGAGTTCTATGTCCAGGACATTTGAGCCTCTTATGGGTGTGGTGACTAGATGTTCCAGAGCATTTGTACAAAGTCCAAGAACCTCTGAGCCAACATGTTTGTGGTCATGTATGTTTCCCAGTCAATGGTAGGATAATTAAAATCCCCCATGAATAAGGTGTTGGATTGTATGGCAAGTGGCTCCAGTAAGTCCGAGTATGCAGTATGCTTTTTCTACTTCATGGTGGGGGACCTATAGCTAGCTATGATGTGGTATGGAACTTTGCCTATAGTTAATTGGACATGGAGCAGTTCAAGAGAGTCATACTGTTTGAGCAGTCTAGAGGTGTACTTATCCTTAATGAAGATGGCTACACCTCCTCCCTTGGTTCTTTAATGCTCAGTTTGTGGCCTGAATGTATGGAAAGCATTGTAGCCCTGCATGACAAGGGTGCTTTCCGTGCCTTTGAACCATGTCTCAGTGACTGCACAGACATCAGCATCTTCCAAAGTAAGGACTGCTTCTAGAGAGTGCAGTTTCTTGTTTAGACTCCTAACATTACGCAGCAGTACCTTGAGCTTATCTAGAGTGGGTTTTGTTATGTTGGAAGGTTGATTAGGTTGATTATTTTGACACTGCCTAAAAAAGACATAGTAGGGGCGGCTAATGCCTTGTCGGTATCCGGAAGCCTAGAGGAGACAGGTGCAGATCATCTCTGGCAAAGCAGTGTGGCCTGTTGACCATGTCTTCCCAGGCTGACAGATATTGGATCCCCTTGGATTGACACCAGAAAGTAAGCCAATTCTTAAAGTCAATCATTTTTTGTTTGCATTGTGGCATCATCCTTGGAGAAGATAGGATGCTGCTTAAGACTAGGTTTATACCTGCCTGTGACACACAGTCTGAGAGCTCAGTCATGTCTCTCTTCATATAGTCCACGAGATATGTCTCAAGTCATTCACCCCCACATGGACTATGATGGAGTCATACAAGTATTTGTGGTTGAATAACATGAGTGCTTGAGTGACTTGACAGATCCTGGAATCTGACAGGCAGCTAATTGTAACCCACTCCTTATCCAGCCTGGTGAGGAGAACATCTATGTGTCTCACAGTGGAGTCACCTATGACCAATATATTAGGTTTTGTGGTGTTACACCTTATGGGCTTATTTGTTGAGATACTGGTGCGTGTGTTATTATGTGTTGTGGTTGTGTTTTGCTTTGCTATGTGTATACGTGTTTTCCATTTGGGAGGCCTCTGATCTTTTGGTAAGTTACTAGCGAGCACTTCCACATATGTGGGTTTATGTGTCCTTATTTAGTGTGGGAAGTGTGTGTGTGCTGTCAACCTGTTTGGCATTTGATTTGTCCTTATGTGAGAGCCTTGCCTCCAATTTCATAGTGTAACTACATCTCTCACATAAAGTATTTTGTTAGTTTCAGGAGTAAGTGGCAGGCAGTACACATGAGACAATTGCTAAATTGCCTCATAATGCCCATGTCTATCAAGCTGGCCAGAGAGATGATGGGAAACTGCCCATACATGATAGCAGGCTCTTACTGTATGTTTTATTAGGGAAGGGAATGGGTTTTGATAGAACTGTGCTTGTAGTGCCAAAACTACAAGAGGGACCTATACTTTGTGTAGCCTAAGGATGATCAATAAGGCAACATTGTTCAGCAGTGTGCAACTGAGTTGCTCCAGGAGCAGCAGAAAAGCTTGGAAGAGTTTCACTGGCAGCTGTTTACAGAAAAACTGAGCTTCTAGACTTTTGCACCTATACAGGGCTCTAGATAATGAATTCAGAGCAAGTAAATAAGTAGAACAGACAATGAGAGGCAAAATTCACTTTTTCAATATAAGCACAAGGAAAGTCAAATAAATAATTTAAGATATCAACAGGAGTGTAGAAAGGGAGGAGCTTATTAAGCTCAATTACAGTAGGGGTGGACAGCTTAAAATAACGAGGTTTAAAAATCACATCAACGAAGGGGTGGGTGAGAAAAATGAGCAGGGAATCACCAGCAATGCTTCAGTTTATGCAGTCTTGAAATCTTTTTAGAAAAGATTTAAAGGCCCAGAAATTCACTATGTATTTAAGTATCACAAAGAGAGATTTAATGTGCATTTTCCATAGGTCCCTTATACTAAATATTCTATCTCTGAGGTCAGGCTACCTCACAGTAAGGAAAAAACTTGATTTTGATAGTGTTACTTCAGACTCTGTAAACTTAGTTAACAGGAGTGTATGGGGATGCAATCCCTCGACCTATATCTGGATTACATGCAGATTGGTAGAACATTGCCTGTTACAAGACTTAGAATAAACCTTTGATAAAATGTTACAAATCACAATACCCATAGACATTACTGCAAAGGAATGTCATGGAATTGGATAAATGAACTATTAAAAAAGAGTCAATAAAACTACACCTCTGAGGTTTGGAGGGATGGAGAATGGTGCCCTGGCTGTTTTCTTAGATGACTCTAGTTCAACTATCTGCTTGGGCACTGAATGAGCTGGACAGAGACAGTGGAAGTGGCAGGATAAGTCTGATCTGCCCATTCTGAGGGAATGAAGTGGTGGTCTGGGTGAGCCAAATTGCTTCAATGCCAGCAGATGCCTACATAAAAACAATGTCTGCAGGACAGTAAGATTTGGGTTTGGTGTTCCAAACCAGAGGTGGTAGTCCTCATAAGCATGTATCTGGAAAATAAAACATTCCAGAAAGGGGGGGGGGTCATAGAATGCCCCTTGATGATGTGGGTGCATATGTCAGCCAGCAAGGGGTGGAATTAGGGACCTAACCCAAAAATTTCTAATTGCTGTCTTTATGATGGATTCTAAAAAGGAGAACGGCTAGTAGTGAGCAGGCAATAGGGGAGAAAACACAATTTAAAACATGTCACAGGCCAAGGTGTTTTGAATGGGATAAAAACAATGTATCAAGCTAATGTTAGATCTGTTTTATCCAAAAATGTTATTTTTTGTCTTCTGTTTCAGGAAACTTAGCATACTGAGTCTATACCAGAAACATGGAATGAATCTCTTGTAGTACCTATATCAAAGGGCAGTAAATCTGGAGACATAAGTAATAACAAGCCAATAAGTCTAACTAGTCTTTTCAGTAACCATTTGAAATGTCAGGACCCACTAGAAGGAGTCCCAAAACACAGAGACTGAATAGCTGGAAAAGTAAACTTACATATATTAAGTCACAGATGGCCATTTCCCAGAATATTCCCTTTTCTCAAAGGTATGGTACTCTCAGTCAGTATATATAAATCTGGGGGAGGAGCTTGCCCCCCACATCAGGATGTGCAGAGGGGGTTTTACTCCCCGTAAAAAAGAAGTTTAAAGGAGAAGAGCAATGTTCGAGGTTCACTCTCCTCCTGAATTTTTGGTCTTTTTTTTCAGTGTGTTGGCACTTGGCATTTTGAGTGCCAACATTTCAGTAGGTAGCCAGTCTGGACCTTAAAACTTTGGAGAAGTTCTTTTATCTTTCTTTTGTCATATAAATAACTTAGACATTACCCAACAGGGTTTTGCAAGTGGTCGCTCCTGTTTAAGCAACCTTCTGAAGTTTTATGGTAACGTGCATCATCCTCTGAGCTTGGCCTACTTGCAAATGTGTTTTTTCTTTATTTTTCTATTGTTTTGATTCATTACCACAGGAAAAAATCTTCAGGTTATGGGTTATTGAACTTTTATATGTAAATTATTAAGTGTGCACAGCAGTGACTTGAAAATAAGAGCTGTAAATAAGAACTGTAAGGTTTTAGCATAAGCACAGTATAAAACATCAGAGTACAGAACAGTCATTGTAAGTGTTCCCCAGCAGTCAGTCCTGGGACATTTCTCTTTAGCTTGTTTATGACCTCTTTTTCAACAAGTAAAGGCCCATTGATAAGTAAATGCAGTGATGGCACAAAAGTTGGGACTATTTTTAGAAGTATTAATGAGCAAAGATTGTTGCAAAACCTACTGAATTCCCTATCTAGTTGTTTTAATATCAGTGGAGTATTTTTCAATACTGCAAAATGTAAAAAACAGTCACTTTTCTGGCAGTAACAGGTACCCATGCGCCATGAATTAAGAAGAATCTCAGAATCAAATACAGTGAGAGATCTATGTGTTGTAAAAAAAATACTGATCCCCCTTAATAAGGCATCAGCATCAGGACTCACCAACCCTGGTACAAAGATGTCTCTTACTAGCATAAATTACAAACAATTACACAATCTTCCATGATATCTGGCCTGGAGTAAGAAACAGTGGTGATGTGATAACATTCATAAATGAAGACTACAACACTTGCCCCATTCTCATTAAGAAAGGCATCCCTACCATAGATGCCAATCTAAAATGGACACAGGTCCAGATTACTACCCCAAGACATACTAAAATCTTTATTTTTACACTTTACATTCTCCTGTCCTTCAACATAAGTCTTTGAAAGCTTAGTGAGTAAGATCAAGACCAAAACTTTCAACTGTCCAGAGTTTTGCAAAATGTCAAGATTTTTGCCTCATATTTTTGGTCTGTTCCTCATAAAATTTGTGGTTTTCTGGCAAATCCTTGCAAATTGAAGTCATTCAATAATGACATATGTTTGAGTTTCAGACATCAAATTCATTAGAAAATGTATGCTAACACCAATCCTGTTATTCTAGCAACTTTCTAAGTTTATAAGAGCAATATTTAAAGTCTATCCCTATTTTTTTGCTGTCACCCCCTGTTAATTTAGGCTTTGTTCAGATTTCTTGAACAAAGAATTTGAGAGGTATGATCAGGACTATAACAAAGCATAACAAATTAGTAATATTTTGGGTTCCCAGCCTCGATTATCTAAGTCCTGAAGAGTCCAAACTCTATTATATTTACATAAACTAAAAATATGACTCAACTACATGTCAAGTACCACACTGCATACCTCTTCGAATTAGCTTGCACTTATGGATGTTGTGCTTGCAAACATTCTCCAAAAAAGCCTCTCATAAGAAGTACTTCTGAATTCCCAAAGTAACCATAACCCAATCAATTCTGAATGGAGATAACAGGTCAGAAAATTCTCCACGACTACCTATCTAATAGATTTATTCCAGAAAACTCCAAGTTTTCTATAACAGAAGAGCTTAGCTGTGTTGATTTTATTTCTTTATAGGCACCAGAATGCCCAGATAAAGTTCTCACTATATTCATTAACTGCTCATGTCTTGTTCAAAATAAATTAAACCCACTGAAAACTACAAGGCTTAAATCTCAGAGAATGCCCTGCTTAACACCACAAACAGCCCAACATATAAAAAAGAAGGGAGAGTGCTTAGTGTGGATGAAAAAAATACACACATAACACTGACAAACAAAACCACTACAAAGACCTAAGGGGAAAAAAACAACATTTGCACTAACAAATTTAAATCAGTTTGCTGTAGGAGCCCATAAATGACTTCACTAGAAAACTCAAAACATTTCTGGAATAATATAAAAAACTAAAGCTAATCGCGATACATTTAACATTAATAAAAACAGAACCTGTTCCTGAAATAATATTAAGAATAAAGCACAACATAACTAACCCTGCTAAACCACGGTACAGCAAAAGTCACCCAATGCTGCCACCTACACTCATTATCTTATTGCATGAGTAAATACCTGGAATACCAGCAGCTATTCTTCAAAGTCATAACTAATAAAGAAGTTAAAGGGCCAGCTATGCAAAGTATCTTCCCACTCCAATGGTAACTTCTATGCAATTCATCCCCTCATTCCTAAACTAGGAAGGCAATCGCTAGTTGTCCCCTTGGCCCACATCTACAATGTAATACTGACCACAAAGCAGACTTTTGAAAAGTCTAAAAAAAAAGAAACATGGACATGGGAAAGAGAGAGAGATCTGATATGGTGCAAAATTGATGCAAAGGAGAAAGCCAAACTAATCAATATAAAAAAGCATCTTCAAAGATATTTGAAAAGAAACACAAGCAAAGGCACCCAGACATGGAAAATTTCACAATACAAAAATATGATCACAAAGGGGGTATGTAGAACAGAAGATTAGTAAAGCAGAAGTTAAACAAACAGTTATGGAATGCCTGTGAAGTGAAGGATTTAGTGTAGAAAGTCTAACACGGGTTATGTCACAGCATGATAGAAAAATGAGTCCCCAAAGTACGTTAAAACAGGTGGAGCGGGGAGACATCTGGAGAAGAAATATGGATATGGGAAAGGAAAAGAGATTTAATATGGTACAATATTTATGCAAAGAAGAAAGCAAAACTAATCAATGTAAAAAAGCAGCACAAAAGATAGTTGTAGAGAAATGCAGGCAAAGGCATCTGGGTATGAAAAATGTCACAATACAAAGAATAAGAAAACAAAGGGGGAAAGTAGAAAAGAGGATTAGTAATGGAGAAGTTAAAGAAATAGAAAATGACGTTATACTTTACCTGCGAAGTGAAGGATTTAGTGTAGAAAATCCAACTCTGGTAACTTCACAACATAATGGAACAATGAGTTCCCAAATTAAGGAAAAACAGGTGCAGCGGGAAGCATCTGATCAGTTGCCAGATGAACATACTCTGGAGCCTTAAGTAGGAAGCCAGTACATAATTTTAGTTGGATTTCACAGCAAGGGAAGAAGCAGGAAACAATGGAAACTATGACACAGCAATGTTGTGGAGTGATAAGTCAGTGAGTTCCCACATGAAAGAGCAGCAGATGATGCAGGGTGCAGTTGAAGAGAATATGTCACAGGAAGATGTTTTGGAACTTTCTGTAGAATGCTTGCAGGAAACGGAGAACAAAGAATGTGCTCTCAGTTTAGAAGAAAATGATCTAATGGAAGAGTTGTTTGATTTAATAGAAATGGATAGATATATTAAGAATAATGAAAGAAATAGATTGCAGAAAGTCAGTAAAACCAAACATGTTAAAATTATGATAAAATAAATGCTCACAGTAATCAAGACTATTAACATAAATTCATGTGATATAACAGAAATAAATAGGATCTATTACTGTACAGCTAAATTACTAACATATAAAGTCTTAATGGAAAAACACAGCTTAATAATGGAAAGAAAGAGAAGACATGAAATGCCATCACGGAAGCATGGAATAGAGAAAAAACTATAGAGCTATTAAGACAAGTGTCATTGTTAGACGAATATAGAAGAGGAACAGATCAACAAAAATACTTAGAAAGATTACATGACAAAAGCAATGCACAGTATCAGAATAGACCAGGATCTATTGTATAGTATTGCAAATAATAAACAAAAATATCAGCACAGGCAGAAAAACTTAGAAGATATGCAGATAAATATAAAGGAAAAGTACAAAGTAAACAATTAAATGATGACCCAAAAAGGTTCATAAAGAATTGGGAAACAAAGCAAAAGGAATAGAAGCACCAACAAAAAAAAAAAGAAACAGACACATTTTACAGAAATATCTATGAAGATGGTGTGGAACATAACAAAGATGCTGAATGAATAGAAGAAGTAAAAGAAATTGTAAGTTCAAATGTACATGATATGAAATGGGATGAAGTAACGGTCAGAGAAACTGAAACAAAGTTAAGAAAAGCTGCTAATTGGAAAACCCCAGGCCCAGATGCAGTACATAACTTCTGGCTAAAAGTAAAAAAACATCTTTACATGAAGATTTAACCCTGAGTAAGAACTACTTATGTGCACATCCAAAACAAACAGTGACCTTGTTAACAACAGGAAAACAATACTCCATCTTAAGAGTGAACCTGCAAGCTATCCTAAAGACTGTAGACCAATAACTTCCCTTCTGATGATGTATAAACTGTATACTAGAATTGGTTTTGCCAGGGTTTATAATCATTTGAAAGAAAACACTATTGTGGCAATAGAACAAAAGGGTAACAAAAGAAAGTCATATGAAACAAAGGATCATTTGTTGTTAAATAAAGTCATAATGGATAATTGTAAAAAATGGGAAGAATCCAAATATGGCATGGATAGACTACAAAAAAGCATTTGACAGCATCCCACATTCATGGATAAAGGAGTACTTACAGATGTATAAGATACACCCTACATTGATCAATTACATTAAAGTGACCAAGAAACAGTGGCAAACCACTTTGCAGCTAAGTCATGATAAAATACAAATTATTATCCTAGGGATAAAAATTCAAAGGGACATATTCCAGGGTGAGTCTTCATCACCACTGCCCTTTTGTCTTGCCCATAACCTTTTAAGTGGTCTATTTATCAGATTAGGTCATAGTTACAATTTGGTTCCCAGAAAATAACAGAGTGTAAAGACTTCTCATTTTCTTTTTATGTATGTTTTAAAACGGTATAGTTCATCAGATGAGGAGCTGAAAGCACAACTGTATGTGATCAAAACTTTCTCAGAGGGTATAAGAATGTAATTCGTCTTGCTAAATGTGCAAAAACAGCATTTAAAGCAGGAAAGTTGCAGCACCAAGAAAATATCAGTCTGGGACAGGAATGTGATATAAAGGAACTTGAGCAGGAAGGAGCTTATAAATATTTTGGAACTGAGGAAGGATTGACAATAAAACATGAACAAATGTGAACAAAATTCAGTAAGGGATATTTTACAAGACTAAAATTAAGACTGAAAACAGCCCTGACATCTAGGAACAAAGTCCAAGTTATAAGCCAATTTGCTATTCCTATTCTAGCCTACAGTTTTGGGATCCGTTGGACAGAAAAACAAGAAAAATGCTTCATGCTTATCAAATGATATATAAAAATTAATATATACCAAGATTATATATTCCCCGTTCTGCAAGAGGTATGGACCTCCTCGAAATTCATTACATGTATAGATCTGCAATCGAAAGAATGCATACATATGTGCTGACTTCACCAGATCTAAACATAAGAAAGCGTTAAAACATGTAGAGAACAAGTCTAAGATGACTTCCCTGCTTAGTTCGCTGAAGCATATCAATGTCAAGCTGGAACAGAAATCAGACCAGAAGTAAAAAAATCAGGCAGCAACTGAATAAGCCAAAAAACAAATTATAGAATATAAGGAGAAGGATCAGATGAAAAGCAAGAAATACGGAAAAGGCATAAATATAGTTGCAAGTACAGAAAATTCCGTGGACAGCCTCATGTTGATCAGGATCGAATGCAGGAATTGTTAAGGAGAGGTGAATTTAAACCAAAAATTGAAAGGTTAATATTCACGGGCCCAGGATAGTGGACTATGTACACATTGGTTTACAAAGCCCATTGAACACATTGGAAAACAGACAAATGTAGGTTCTGTAAAACAGAACTGGAAACAGTCATACATCTTGTTGCTGGGTACACTCATGGCAGAGGGTCTGTATAATGTGGCAACACTGTTGCAATGGAAATTGTGCAAACATTACAATACTGAAGTAGCTGAAAAGCATTTGAAAGATGAGCCACAAAGCATTGTAGAGAATGATGAAGTTTATATCTCATGGGATCACCCATTACCAACAGTTCAAAAAATAGATCTAGTAGTCCATGAAAAGAAGACAAAAGTACCATTAATCATTTAAATTGCTACACCCAGTCATTGCAGTGTCTTCCTTATAGAGAGACACAGAGTCATAAAATACCAAGAATTGCAGGCAGAAATAGGGGGCAATGTAGAAGAAGGATACTCAGACAGTTCCAATAGTAGTAGAAGCAATGGGTCTCATAAAAAAAAATTACAGTCGTATTTAGTATGGTTACCAATACATGTAACTCTCTTATGAATTGAAGAAGGAATACATTCCAGGCACATTGCGGGTGCTGTGAAGAGCACCTTTGGCTAACATCAAAGCTTGAAATAATACTAATTTCACAATATTTAATCATACTTTGACTTAGGGATGGGGTCCATTCCAGTCATGGTATTAGAAACCCAAAAAAACTTGCAGACATTAAACCACAAAATCTATTACAAATGTATTCAAACTAGTCACCATAATCCCACTTCCAAAACAGTTAACATCAGAGACCCAGAGAACTATCACTCTATTACAAACTTCAACGTCTTCACAAAAACATTTTTAAAAAAGTCACTTATAAATAGATATTACAGTTCTTGATACAATATAGTATCCTCATCAACAAGTAATGTATTTTCATGCCCAAATACAGTGCTTTCACTGCCATCTTCACAATTACTAATGACATTTATGCCAATATTAAAAAATGGAAGTTAATAGGTACTATGGTTAGTTCTAAGACCACAGCATCCTCCTAGCTAAACTAAAAAAAGTGCAGATTTTCCCATGAGGTTTGTATGACATTTGCAAGTTTACCTTTATAACTGAACTTTCATAACTATTCCTCATGAAGCATCTGTAGTTGATATGCTCAGCAATTTGGATGCACACCTAAGATCCCTTCTATGTCTACTCCTTTACTCATTGAGAATTAATGATCTTCCCTGGGACTTTCCCAATCTGAAATGTATCATTTACATGGATGTCATCATAAGGATATCCTGCTTTCACAAATATATAAACATCTCCCTAAAGAATGATATCAAAATACTCTGAAACTGGCCTTATACCAACAGACTGACATTGAGCACCTAAAAAAAATCAACTGTTTTATAATTTGGGAGTACTAAAAGGCTAGCACAAGGGCAACCTGTCTGCATCCTTGCCCCTACAGTAACTCAAGAAAAATACCTTAGCCCATCTCTCAACCAAACACCTTCCTTCTTACCTGATGCCAAACTCCAGGCTTAGAAGGGACTTGCCCAACTCAAGGGAGCATGTAGAATATCCCACCTGATAACAAAGGAAGTTAGAGATGCCATCAATAATGGCGTTCTTTTACCAAAGCTATTATATTCCCTCCATTCTTCAGAAAACATTGATATACCCCTAAGGAAAGAGGATAAAATACTCATGTTTAAATATCTGAGCCCATAATTTGAACATTACTTCTTCACTATCAGTAAATAAGAACGTTTCCCAGTACACAGTAGAGAAACGTCCCTTCTTAATAATGTAATATACAACCATCGGAATGACCATTAATGCCTGTCTCTGAGTAAATTCCTTCATTTCAGAGATTCATCATATTTGCTGCAGAATGCTGTTGATAACCTGTAAGTTATTCCACCCTATTCTCTGGCTTTAGTCAAAAAACATTCTCCAAACTAGCCCCAACATATTGGATTAAAATTCGTTAAAGTTGCAGAAGTGCATCTGCATTGGGTGATGTATGCAAAGACCTAAAAAACACATAAGGGAAATCATTCAGTGTCATTGCTTTGACAATCATAAACAAGACTACCTCCTTACATGTTCAGCCTAACCCACTGTTTGATTCTACATCTTTAACAATGTAGACAATGTGAATACACTCACAATTCATCTGCCTATCTTTCTGTGTAATTCTCCTACAACCCTCTGTTTCACTGTTATACATTTGTGCAAAATAATTCTCCCACATCTAAAGATCTTTGATTCTGACTGAGATGAGCACACTTTATTTCTGCTGTATATGTCTTGCTTTTTTTCCAGTGTTAAGAATTATTAGTCTGTATAGGACCACAAATGTGTGCACTTTAACAATGTCATCCACAGTTCTTAATGACTTATGTCTGTACATATATCTAGTATCTGCAGCATGTATATTTGCTATTTTTAAGTACCATTTCTTATTGTCTTCTGTCACTGCATTAAGCATGGTTCTTAATTGTTCAGATTTGTACATATCTGTAGCATCGACAGCATGTGTGCATGTGTATTTTAGTATAGTGTCTTGCTGCATATACTTGACTAACATTGCCTTGCTGCATTGCTATCAGGTACTATATCTATTGGTTTGTTTACTACCATAAAGCCCCACTCATGTCTGAAAAGCATCCTCAGACCAGTGCACTTACCTGGTAATCAAATGTCAATTAAATAAACAAATCTGTGGTATTCCCTATTTCTGTGATTGACCAAGATAAATTGTTTGGCATTTTTTGCTTTGATGTAGTCACTTTGTTTTAAGATAAGTGCAAAATGATCATGTCCATTCCATTAACCAAATTCATTTGTACCCACTTCTACCATGACATCATGCAACCTTGATATAGGTTATATTTATTAAAGTGGTATGGGGTCTTTGTCCTTTATATAGCAGAATAAGGGGTTTGGCCCCTTGGGCTTGGTGGATAAAGAGTCACTTTAAAGCAAAGTGATCAGGTAAGCCAAACTTTATTTTAGCTATGTCATTAGACAAATGACAAATGATATCTTTAAAACTGTGGAGAAAAATTAACATCCAAAGGCATGATAAAGGTCTCAGTAATATTTTTATTTATTTATTTAGATAGTTCAAGATGAAGCACAAACGCTAACACTGTGTGCGTGGTAATGTCAGCAAGCATTATTTAGAACATAACAGAAAACACTAAAAACACTAGAATGGAAAACACTAGAAATGGAAACAGAGCCATTTAACCCTGGTGAAGCTGAGACATTGAGCCTCAATTGCCAAACTACTTCCTGGAGCTCAAGCAAAGTAACAATGTCTCCCCCAAGTGGGACAACTATCACCCTGTCAACAGAAAAAAAAAGTAAACTTTCTGTAACTGGGATACTTGAACATTATTATGATATCAGGAAAAAAAGTAAAACATCAATTAGCATACTACTATCCGTCCTAATTACAAAAAGCATACTGTATGACTCTGTAGTTTCTAGTGTTTTAAAGATTAAGGCTGCTATAGTTTAATCATTTTATTCATATTTATTCATGTGTACATCAAATATACAATTTATGCATCTTATTTATATATATTTTATACATTTTCTATACTTTTTATACTACAATATGTTTAGCATATTAGTGAACTGTCCTGCTTGCTGTTTGGCTATGCACATCTTTTTTTTTCTGTTTTTACTGTGGTCTTGGAGTGCAGTGATTTAATCTGCTTTAACATGTTTAACCAATTAATTACATCACCGTGCCTCTCATTGGTGGGTTGTGTGTATTTAAAGCACTGGGTTTCACCAGAATTCACTCTGATGCAGTCTTTTTTAAATATAAAGACAAAAGCGCTGTTTTCTTTTTGAATAAATCAATTTACAGTTTCATTGGTGACGTCCTTGCTGATTTTATTTTTGGTTGTAAGTTTAAAATCATAGTAATCAGTGTAAGCAATTTGGTGGGGAGATTAGTGATGACCTATGAACTCATTTTTTGTACATACAGTCACTATCTCTATTTTCCAAGGAATACCAAAAATTCACAATAATTTGAATGATTTTCCCCTGCACCCCCATGACACCTATAATCTCAGGAGATAGATGGCTCATTGAGCCAATAAACATTTTTGGAAGATGCTTTAAAATGTTTTAAGTTAAAACCCAGAGGTGTGTTATGGACAGTGATAATTTTCTAACAATTGTACAGGACTATCCACTCACCTCTAAAAGTGCTCTTATGATTGGTCCAGTCAGGTCTTGTGCTACAAAAGTGCATTAAAGGTTTATTTTTTTTTTTCTGATTTTGCAGCGTAAGCACAGCACTCCGTGCACTACATACTTTTAATAGACATTATAAGCAAATAAAGCATGCTACTAGGGGTGCAGCAGTGGCATGCACAAGGAGGATTAATTTTATGTATTTATTTATTTAAGTTTTTTACTGGAGTGGTACACTTATCACAACAGACCATTTGCACTCACAGCATGGTTGAAGAAATTCACAATAGAAAACAGAACTAAGTCACAACTGTGAAGCAATTACAGTAAGTTCAAACTCCAGCAGACAGTTGAAATTATGAGCAAATATTATTAATAGAAGAAAAAAACAAATGTGGATTTATTTTGTTAGTAAATATAGGAGGTAAGGACCAGGTATAAACAAAGCGAGGAAGTGGAAATTACATAGGTAAGGGAGGAGTTAGGTGAAATGTGAAAGCAATTGCAGTCAGATTTTTTATGGAGTTATCTTCTAAGATGTGCTCTAAAAGTGTGGAAAGATAATTTTTTTTTAGGTGAGGGGAGAAGGATTGCCAAAGTCTGTGTGCAAGAATGGAAAAGGAGTGGCCAGTACAGTGAAGTTTGGTTTGAGGGCTTGGAGAAATGGAGATATTTGGAAGATGTTACGGAGGTTGTATGGGGTGGCTTTATTATACAGTTTGACAACAAGGTGCAGAAAGGCACCTGGAATAAGCTGTTTGAAAAGAGGAGACCCTGACTGGAAGTCATCTGGTTTGGAGTGGGTAATGCAATGATATTCCTGAGGGAGGAAGGTGGAAATTAACTGGCAGATTTTGTTTTCAACTGACCATGGAGTAGATGAGTTTTTCATGTTTTTAAAAGCTGTGGCTATGATGGGGACCCATATTCCAAATGAGCTAGAAGAACTGCTTTGCCTCTAGCAGCTCTAGCTGGTCTGGAGAGAAAAGAGGATATTTTTCAGAACTAAAATAAAAGAGAATTCATCTTTTTACTAATGTTTTCAGTGTGGTTATAGATGTTAAGTGATTCTTCCAAACATAAACCTAAGTATTTGAAGGACATGATTGCTTTTGTTGGGGTGCATTGAGATATGTGATGCTGAGATTTTTATGAGTTTTTTTTCTTTCAGTTTTGAGAAAGTCCAAATATGATATGTTTTGTTTTGTAGGGGTTTAGAAGCTTGTGGCTGTTAATTTAAGACTTAAGGGAGTAAAGATCAGACTGAATCTTGATTTGGACAGATGAATGTGAGGGATTGGAATGAAAGACAACCATGCCATCAGCATAAAGAGTGATGAGATGGTTATGGAGGTCAGAATATAGTTTGCTAAAGACTGAAAACAACAGTGTGGAGAGTTTAGAGCCCTGGGACAAACTTTTGGTAGCGGGTGCTGGAGGTTGATAGTGGTGAACTGATTTTGACTCTGGAATATCTAATTTTTTAAGAAATCTTAGAACCAGGTGACACTGTTGGAGCTAACTCCAATATATTGGAGGGCAAGAAGTTGGTGAGTGAAAAGGGTCATTACATTGATTCACTTACAGTAAACACGTGAATAAATAAAAGAAAGAAAAGGACTTATTATTTTATTTAATGGGTTTTGTGGATTTTCTATTATTTGTAGACACTCTGAAGAAATACACAGTATGAAAGCCAAGTGTGGCTAGCATCATTATTCCTTTATTTTTGTTAATAAGCATTTTATTTTCCATGAATTACTGAACTAATGTTGATTTTATTTATAAGATGGTATCATTTAGTGTGCTTGGACTAACATATATGAGTGTTGTGCTGTGTGTAAAACTAATACTTCCCAGGTAAAACATGTATGTCCCTGGTTTCAAAACTGCTATGAATACTAATGGACTGGGTGGGTTGTTTTCATATCTTTGTAGGTGATATTTTGGCCCCTCTGAGGAGAAGGAGAACAGGGCCCTGAATCCTGAGTTCCTGAAACTGGGTTACCCTGGTAAAGTCTGAGGAATCTATTGTCCATATGTGGTTTGGAATATAAAAAAATACTAGCTGGATCTTAGTTCTTTAAATCAGTTTGTACTTGACAAGAATTCCTAGGCCAAAGATGGAATCACAGGAAGGACATTTTTAGGTGAAAGAGCTTTCTGATTCTATAAGCTGTTGAAGTACCATCTAAATTTCTTTATGGGTAGTCTTTCATTAGGAATTGCCATGACACAGGAGATGTATAACTAAGAGCCTTGAGCAATATCCTTGCTGTCAGAGACTTTTGGTGTTCTGTGTTGGTGACTGAAGTAAAAATTCTGTTGTGTGTTGCACCCTGCCCTGTGTAAAAAGTATCAAAGTAGTTCTAGTATCAACAACATTACCCAGAAATAGATTTGTCTGTGAGGAAGACAAGTATGACTTTTCTTAATTTAATGGCACATCCTCTTTATGGAAGTACTAAAGCATTTGTTGAACTTAAAGAATCAGATTCTGAAGGGAGTTTGCCTGGATGATGGATCAAGAAGTCACCCAGATATGGGGAAATATGAATTCCTGTATATTTAATGTGAATAAGCAGTAGAGCTAGATAGCACCCTGAGTTCATTAGAAAGAGTCAACACTAAGGAAGTAGATTAGAAGTGCAAGTCTTACACACAGTATCTGAGAAACTGTCAGTGAGTGTTATGAATGGGGATTTGCAGGCAGGCATTCTGCTTACAAACAGATATCAGAAAAGCATCCTATATCAACATCAGAAGTAAGGCTTTTACTTTCAACATCTTGATCTTTTTACCAACATATTAGATTTGTGAGATCAACAAAAGACCATCACTGGTCATTCTTGGGCAATAGAAAATGCTTAAACAAAAGCATTTTCCTTGTTCTGCATTGTCCACAAACAATTTTACTACTTTCTTTGATTTTACTTTGATCTGGTGTTTTTTTTTTTTTTTTTTTTTTTGGAAAAGATCAGGTATTGGTATTAAGACATTTGTAATGCATTAACACAACTTGCCTTATCCATTGGTCCACTCTTATCTGGAGCAACTATTTTGTAAAATCAGAAACAAAAATTATTGGAGTTAGAGGTGTAAGTTGTATGGGATAATGAATATGACTGTCACTGACTGCCTTGCTGGGAAGAACCTTTTTACTGTTGTTGTGACTTTGGGCCAGATTCAGAAAATGTTGTCACATCACAGTAAGAAAATTTGCATGAAGATCAGTGGTGTAAGCAGGGTAGATGTGTTTCAAAAAGAGTGCCTACACGGCATGGCCATGCCAAATAATGCGGTTGGCTATGCCATACACTAATGACTGTGTAATAAAGCACCACACAAAAACACATGGCAGACCAATTCAGAAACATTTAAATGTCATGCAGCATTGCTGTGCTCACCTTAAATTTGAACTAAGCCATATGTTTGTGTTCAAGGAGAGTATATCACACAAATATGCTTGAAGATGCCACAGTGATATACTTTCCCTCAGCACAGGCACCATCATCATCATCATCAGCCCCCTTTTTCCCATTTTTTCTACATGGGGTCGGGGTATCATGTTGCCAACTCTCTCAATTCAGTGTCACACTCCTGCCTTCTTCAACATTCATGCCTGACTGTCACTGATCTTCTTTCACACAATCCATCCACCTCTTTGCTGGATGTCCTCAATCCCACTTACCTTCGTCCTGTCTTTCCTAAATCCTCCTCACCAGATTGTCTTCTGCTTTTCTACACATGTCCAAACCACCGCAATCTGTTCTCTTTGATCTTTTTTACAGTTGGAGCTACTTTGGCTTCTGCTCTTATGTCCTCATTTCATCATCTGTCCCACAGTGTACATCCTACCACCCTTCTCAGGCATTTCAATTCCATCACCTCTACCTTCAACTGTTCTGCCTTTACTTCCCAGGTTTCTGTATGCACTACTGTCTTGTACACCTTACTTTTCAGCTTCTTTGGCATTCCTGTGTCACAGACTATACCTGACACTCTATGCCAGTTGGCTGCAGCCCCTCTGACTCTAGGTTTGACCTCTTCATTCAGACTTCCATTCTCCTCGCCCACCCTTCCCACATACATGAAGATGTTTACCTGTTCCACTATTTTCTCTTCTATTTCTATACTCAGCTTCTTTTCATTTCCCCAATTTGCTGCTATTACCACAGTCTTATCTGTGTTTAGTTTCATCCCATGTGCCTTCAATTTTGCATTCCATTCTCCTATCCTTTGCTGAAGTTCTAGCTCAGAGTCTGCCTGTACTGCCACATCATCTACATACAGCAACTTTGTTGATCTGTCCCCACCAACCTGTTTACTAATGTAGTCCATCACCTGTATGAACAGCAGTGGGCTCAAAGTTGAATCCTGGTGTAAACCCACTCCTGCTGTGAGGCTAAACACTGTTTGTACTTGAGTCACTGGGTCCTTGTACATAGCCTGCACTAATTCTACCAATGTTTCTGGGATTTCAAACCACCGCAATACTGCCCAGATCAGCTTTCTTGGGACCTTGTCATATGCTTTGTCCAAGTCTAGGAATGCCCAGTTGAACTCTCTCTCTCCTCATCTCTAGCTTTTTCTCAAGTATCTGTCTCACTGCAAACATCGGGTCAGTTGTGGTGCATCCTGATCTGAATCCAAACTGCCCATCTCCCATCTTGCATTCTACTACTCTGCATATCCGTTTATCAATCACCCTCTTCAGAACTTTCATGCAATGTGACAGGACTTTGATGCCTCTATACTGCCTACAGTTGTGGATGTCCCCTTTGTTCTTGTACACTGGCACTAGTATGCTTATTCTCCAGTCATCTGGGATACGCCTTTCTCTCCACACTGCTATTAGTACCCTCAGGAGCCATTTCTCCCCTATCTCACCCAGCATCTTTATTATATCTGCTGTGACCTCATCTGAGCCTGCTGCTTTCTTTGACTTCATCTTCCTTAGTGCTGTTCTTACTTATTCTAGGGTGGGCTCCTCTTCTTCTCTCATCGTAGGCATTTTCTGTGGTAATACAGCTTCTGTGGGGTTTTCTTCATCCAGAAGCTGCTGAAAATACTCCTTCCATATGCCTTTACTGTCCTGTCACTGTTGAGTAGGTTTTGACGTCCTGTGGACTGGTGAGCAGGTTTTTGATGTCCTGTGGACTGTTGATCACAGGCATATGGCACAAATATGCGTGGGGTTGCTACAGGCATTGTAAATGTGTATCTCCAAGACGCTCTTATTGCAGCTGCTTCTCCCAACAGTAAGCAATATCGCTACCAGAGATGAAGGTTCATCTGACCACATTTAACATTTCATGACCTCCATGACACTGACATAGTTTACCAGTACCGTGCAGATATGTACACCAAACAGCAAATCATGAACATTTATTGGCCTCATCTGCAGTGCTGTGGGAGTCATGGAGTACCTATCCCACTGGATACTGCGGTAGATGTGGCTTTACATTAAAATTATAGGGACCTTTGCATGACCTACTGGGGACACAGTTGCAGCATCTCATGCATCTGCCTTGAGACTACTCCATCAGCTCTTCAGTGCCATGCTTCAATATATGGGGAAGTGTACATGGCTTCCATGTAACCAGAGGAGAGGGCAAACACCATCAATAAGCTCTGTGATATAGCCCATTTCACCTAAGGGTCTAGGGGCTATAACCTGTACCCACATTGAAATAAAAGCCCTACCTGGTGAACTGGGAAGGAGGTACGTGAACTACAATAGGTACCATTCCATCACATGCCAGGTGGTATGCAATGCACAAGATATCATCTATAATGTGTGTGTGCTTGAAAACCACCCAGGAAGGTTTCCTGGCTCCCACATATAATATTCAAATTACCTTTTTAAATGGCTTGTGAGGGGTGACTTCCCTCAATGCTATCTTCTCACTGATGCAGGAATGGATATGCTCTAGAAGCTGGCTCATGCCACCCATCAGAAATCCACACATTCAAACTGACTAGGGATACAATCATGCTCTTTTGCAAACTAGAAATATTATAGAGATATGTTTGGGGCTGCTGAAATCATGCTACATCCAGTAGTACCCTGCAGTATGAGTGCACCATCTGGGCAAAAACATAGACCGTGTGTACTGTTACATTGCATGATAGATAGAAAGCAGTTACACCAGGGGGGCTCTTCCAGGGACTATAGTTGCCATCATTATAGTCAATGGCAGCTGATGAGGCATCAGAGGAGAAGCAAGCAGCATGGAATGGCCATACCATGTAGGCATAGTGTGCCATGGCACTAGCAAAGAGGCAGTGCATTTTTCTTAGTTTTACAACATAAATATAAAAGAGATAAACAGATACATACAGTAAAAATGATGCAGACAAATACAACAGACTGTGCTTAACCATGCCTAGGCTCACCAACCTGTGCATGAGACGTAGGCATCTCAAGTAACAGTGTACAAAGGACAGGGCACAGTTATCATCATTTGCACCGGTGAACAAAGAAGTATAGGAGTGCATGTCTTTCACAGGGAATTGTGTGTGAGTGTGAGTGCTGAAGTGAAGCAAAATAAAAAACAGCATTTATGGGTGGTGTGAAAACCCTGGGGAGTGTTAATGTGTCAAAGGGCCATGGACAGTGGGTGTGCTTGATGTCCTGGGGCTGTGGTGTTGTGTGTAAATGCAGGTATTACAACGATAATGTAACTAAGGTCATGGTTAATTACATATGTGTAATAAGGTCATGGCTAATTACATATGCATAATAAGGTCATGGCTAATTACATATGTGTAATAAGGTCACGGCTAATTACATATGTGTAAGACACAGAACAGTAACATATTAATGAACAATATTCAGAACATGAGCCTGGTGGGGTGTCTACAGTCAGCCTTAACAATATTATTGTTTACTCTTTGCAGTACACTTACAATGTATCTCCTAAGACAGCTTTGGACAATACATCCTACAATTTCTGACTCATAGTCCATGAGGGTGTAAATGAACTGAGACATACCTCCCTAGACTTTATGAAGAGAGACATTATGGAGCTCTCAAAATATGTGTCCCAGGCTGGTATGAGCCTAACATTGAATAGCATTTTACATTCTCCAAGGATGATGCTACAGTATGAACAAAAGATGACTGATTTTAATAATTGGCTTAGTTTCTAGTGTCATTCTAAGGGATGCAATATTTGTCAGCATGGAAGGTGATGGCCAACAGACTGCACTGCTTTTCTAGGTATGGTCTGTATCTCTCCCCTCTAGGCTTTTGAATATTAACTAAAACATTGTCCTCCCCATTATGCCTTTTCAGGCAATGCCAAACTGAACGTACTTCTGACATAGCACATCAAAACCAAGAAAATCTAAAGGTATTACTGCTCTATGCTAGGGGTCTAAACCAAAAACTCCACCGCCTAGAAGCTCTCTTTACCCTAAAGAATGCTGACATCTGTGTGGTCACTGAGACATGATTTAAAGCCACAAAGAGCACACCAACAGTGCAAGGTTATAATGCCTTCCACAAATTTAGGCCAGCTACTTCACAAACAGGGACTAAAGGTGGAAATGTCTTGATTTACATCAAAAATAAATATACCTCAAGGCTGATTAAACAGGACAATGCACTTGAGCTTCTCCATGTTCAGATCACCATAGGCAAAATCCAATGCCACTTCCTTGCAAGCTATAGGTCCCCCTGTATGACCCAGGAAACCCATAACATGCATTTAAACTTATTGGAAATACTCACCATCCAACTCAATACCATATTTATGGGTGCCTTTAATTACCCCACTAGTAACTGGGAATCATATACAACACTAAACAAACAGTTCCCTAGTGTAATGTTTTCTCTGTTAAGGTCGGACCACAAAATGGTCTCCTTTGAAGTAAAAATAAACCCTGGAACCCCAGCTAACCCTGGAATATTCAGGAACTACTCTAAGGCTAACTTTCTACTATTAAGTGATAACCTGGCAAAATTTCAAGCCCCCATAAACCTTGAGAACACTGCTGCCAGAGCAGAACTGTTCACAGAAACCCTATACAAGCATGTTAATAGCTTCACAGAGTCAGCTGTATCCACCAGGAAAGCATACAGAACTAACTCAAAAAACAAGCCACCCTGGTGGAATCAGAACATCAGTAGGCTGTATAACAGAAGGAAGAAAATCATGGCAAAAATTAGGATGTTCAGCACCCAGCAAGATAAAATCTCTTCAAACTAAACAAACAGCTCAGAGGACTAATAAAGTCTAGCAAAGCCAAATTTGAGGCAAATTTGGCCTCCCAGGCCAAGGACAGCCACAAGGCATTCTTTAGCTAAGTCCGCAACCTCAAAGGCAATACACAATTGTGTGCAGAGCTCATTGTAAATGGAACCACCTATACTGAGCCAGAAGATATAGCAAATCTACTGTCTAGAAAATGCAGCTCCAACTTTTCTCTTCTCTTTCCATCAACCTTACCTCTGGAAATACAATCAAATACAACTACCCCTGCTATCACTAGGGAACAGGTCCTTAATGCTGTCTGTAAGGCCAAGAACACTGCATAAATGGACCCAGAAAATATCCCAGGATGCCTTCTAAATAGCCCTCTGGAATTCCTACTTAACTATAGCCTCCAAAGAAGCTTCATGCTTCATGAATGGAGAACAGCAACAGTCATCCCTCTGCACAAAGGTGGGCTATCTACAGACCCTGGAAACTACAAACCCATAAGTCTCACTAGTCTCATATACAAAGCCATGGAAAGAATTATCATGGATATGATCAGTAATGACATTGGAAACCTTCAAACATTGGAGCCAACTCAATTTGGTTTCATCAAGGGCAGGCCATGCCTACTGAACCTGGTGGACTTCTTTGACAAAGTCACCAAAGTAATGGATGAAGGCAAAATGGTTCACACTGCCTTCCTTGACCAGGCCAAGGCATTTCACACAATCCCCCATGTGGGCATTGTTAACAAATTGAAGAGGTTAGGTACAATTCCTTATGTAACCCAGTTGATAGCCATCTGGCTCACAGACAGGATGCAGAAAGATAGAATTGGGGAAATCTACATCTACAAAGAAGCCAGTCACAAGCGAAGTTCCTCAGGGATCAGTCCTGGGACCGCCCCTCTTTGGCATTTATTTCTCTGAAGTGAAGGCCAACGTCAATGACCTCTGGATGACTAAGTTTGCAGACTAAATTTTCAGATGATTGCAAATTAGGAGCTGTCATTGACTCACCCACCTACACAAATGTTCTCCAGGAAGGGCTGACACAGACAAACAACTGGTGCAAGAGCCATGGACTAAAACTAAATGCCAAGAAATGCATAATAGTATCCTTTGGAAAATCAGCCTCCCCTGCTAACTATCATACTGATAACACACCCCTAAGAGATGACCCAGTAGTCAGGGACTTGGAGACACACAAGATAGTAATCTAGCCTTTGACCATCACGTGTCTACAGTAGTTAGGAAATCATTCTATGTTGCACAACTTATAAACAAAGGTATGGCATCTAGGTCCAAGGGAGTCATTGTTCCACTATATTCAGCATTCATCAGACCTATCACTGAGTAAAATGCCCCCTTTGGCATGTATCTAACCAAGCATATCCAACAACTGGAATTTCCACAAATGTTCTTCACTAAAAGAATACAGGGCATAAGTAATATGTGCTATGCAGACTGTCTCAAGGCCCTGTCCCTGTATACTGTCTTCAATAGGCTGCTGAGTGAAGATCTGTGCCTGGCACACAAGACATTGCCAAACCCCACTCTGATGGACCTACTGCATATCCGCAAAACAAACAATACCAGAATTATCCATTCTAAAGACTTAAACCTTACCTGTGACACACATACATCTCTTGAACAAGTTCCCCATCCATGTGAAGCAGAGTTCCTCCCTAACCCAATTCAAGTGTAACTTAGACAATTGGATGGGGAACAGAAGATTAATCCCTGGTTTGGCTGTCTCTAATGGACACAGGCAGTCAAGAAATGGTTAATTTCCCAGGCCCCTGCTTGTAAATGTTTTACCTCCTAAGCCCCTGCTTACAGTTATCAAGGGTACCAGAACTTGTCAGAGATTTGGGATGCATGGCTAGGCTTAAAAAGGCCATTGTTATCATTAGCCTAGTAAATATCTATAAACCTATGACCCTTGGTGAAATCTCTCACAACCATTAGAGTCTAGGAACTGTTAAAGGTAACATTATGGAACTAGATACATTGTGTAAGAAGTGGCACTTACCTTATATATGCAGGTATATGACTCAGAAGGAAATATTTTGAAAAAAATCAGCTCACAGGAGTCAAACTCCTTTCAAAGTAGTTTTCTTCTATTGTGGAGTGAGGCTCTGGACTTCTTATCATACGTATATTGTGCAAATTCACACCTCTGGGAACAGTCATTATGCTAATTAGGGCTCATCTCACTATTGTTTCTGAATTGCTCAATTTGTGTGAGCAAACCTGATAAACATTGTGAAAAGGATCACATGATGCCATGCACACCTCAGCACATGTGGCCAAGTGCTTATAACAGATTAGGACTGAGAGAATAGTCATCCTATAATTAAACATCTGACTGTGAAGTTTCTGTAGAGCATGCATTGTCATCAGCATACAAAGAGCTGGAGAACTGGCATGTTTCACACTTTAAAGTGCCATTGGAACCATTACAAACAATACAGTACAATACTTTTATTTTCTCAGTTTGCCATCTATCATACACATAAGTTGCCTGTCAGTGTCCTTCATTGTTTGGAGGCTGAGACATGCAAGAATACCTGAAATCTTTAAAGGTGAGACAATTATGTCTGGAAAAGTGAGGGTTGTGTTCCTTTTAGAGCACAGAAGTGATGTGAGGAGGAAACCAAGATTTTTCTGGACATTTTCCATAAGGGTTACAGCCAATGGCTCCTGCAAGAGGGCTATGCTGGGTTTTAGTATAAGACTAATGCCTAGAATAGTTTGGACAAGGCTGGTACCTGTGCTACTTGGCTTCTCACATATGGGGGGGGGGGGGGGGGGCAGTGCTGTCACCACTACAGTGACTTTAGTCAATGCAAACATCATCTTCTTGGCTGATGGGGGGTGGAAGTTATAATTGGGTCACCACTTCAGTATAAGAATACCATCTTTTAGCAAAAAAATAATCTGACAATAGATGCCACCATCCAAGTTTTCATTATGCCCTGTTTGTGTCTCTAGCTCCTGCACAGATTTAAAGGAACAAGGAGATGCAGAAGAACAAACTAGAGTGCCTAAGAGAGCATAGAGGTAGGTATACTTGTGGTCATGACATATGTAACTGCTTGTATAGTAACAGCTGAACCATTAAAAATAAGTATGTATAACTTGTATACAGCAGTATCACATCTTTCAGTACTGGCATATCTTAAGGGAATTAATATAATTGTATTATGCATGCATGCCCCTTTATAAGTAGACAAGTAACTCATATTGTTAAGTCTATGCACACACATGTGGATTTAATTTCCCACCCACCCCAACCAAAAAAATAATTCTGTTGTCTTGGCAGAGTATATTTGTTGTCCCAGTAATATCAATCTACCCTTACGAGGTATATATATATATATATATATATATATATGTATATATATATATATATATATATATATATATATATATATATATATATATACAGTGTTCATAAGTAGTAATTTGTTGGGCATTTCACGATAAATACAATAGAATTATATGTTGCTTGTCTATCACCTGTGATGGACATATTTATTGTGTGTTCAGTGTGTTTATTATGTATATGCACAGTTTTATTATTGTCAGAACTGAAATACCATCACTGGCCACAGATGTGCTGTACTGATAACTCGTGTAGTTAGTATTCTGTTATGTTAGACTGCAAGTGAGGATGGCTTTTACCTTACCCCCCCACCCCCACCCAACACCATATGTTATAATCAGACAAACAGGTTGGCAACATAACTGTATAAGTCCTCCTATTTAAAGGTTAAAACATGTTTAGACTATAACAATTTTTAAAAATGAAACAATAAAAAGAAAATTAAATAATTATATATCTGGCACCTCAGAACTGCCTTTAGAGGAGTTCAAAAAATTCCAAAAGGAAAAAAACATTAACTTAAAAAACCTCCCCATCCAATAAGAACAGTCACTTAATTATTCAATTAATTAATTGATAAAGCCAATAAAACTAAATTTGATACTTCCAGTTATACTGCATGTTCAACACCCCCCCCCCCCCCCAGGAAATAAGGTATTGTAATCCAGAATATAAACAGATTCCTTATATCACCAAATATCAAATAAATATGTTCACAAATAGTCAGTTGTAAAATGCCAACATTACTATTATGGTAATCTCTAAAATGTGCAGGGCTTTTCACCCTAGCTGTCTTTATACCTCTGACATGTTCCCTCATCCTACATACAAATGCCCTTTTTGTTTCCCCAATATATATTAAGTCACATGAACACTTCACAGCATAAGTTACACACTCTGTATTACATGTATATTTTTCATTTGGCATAATCTAATATTATTAATCCTCTTTCAAGACGTCTGCACACTGATCAACGGAAACTGAAAAATATGAGTGCCATTGAAGTTATTTGAGTAAACTTCAGTTACTAGGTAGTAAGTACACTGCCTGGATACCAGCAAGGAAGAACAAATGTGGAGAACCTGAAAGTAAATCAACCAGAAAATGGGAATAGAACACTGCATTGGCTGGGAAAGTAACTGCAGTAATTCAGCAAAAAGCAGTTTAAGCAGCAGCTTTGGTGGAAGAGATGACTTCCAGTAATTTAGAGGAAAACCTAAATCAAACTATTCAGAGGTGATAAAAATAAATGCAACTTTAAAGGAAAACATCATCTCAAATAACAAAAGGCTGGGAAAATATAAGAAGCTTTAAATAGCTATTCAGAAGAACTGATAAAACTACAAAAATTATAGGATGAAATGAAGAAAAGTCTGACTAGGTATGAGGCTTCTCAAGAAGAGCTGTTTCAAAAAAATAATAGAGTTAGAAGATAGAGTGCAAAGAGAAAACCTGAAAATTCCTGCTATACCAGAGAAACTGGAAGGAACAGACTGTATTAATTTTATGAAAGTCCAAATAAGCAACAGGACTGGTGTTCCAAATCAGGATTTGTTAATTGAAAAGGCACATTGAGTATATGCTCCAAACCTGGCAATGAGAAAAAAGCTAAGACCTGTATTGGTAAATATGCAATCATACCAGCAGAAAGAGTTGATCCTGACAAAACTGTGGCAGAAAGGGAATGTATTAAAAACAGGCGAGAGCAGAGTGTTTGTGGAAATTGATTATTTACTGTGTACCAGGCAGAAGAAAGACACATTTACCCGAGCAAGCAGGGAATGCCAAGAGGCAGGTGTGAGATTCAAGCTGCAGTATCTAGCTGTCTTTAGAGTATTTTTTTACTGGAGGATCAAAGATATTTTTGATACATAATAGGTTAAGGAAGAAATAAAATAAGTTTATCCAACAAAAAGTGAGCCAGCAAGCAGAAGGTAACTCTGCTTCTCGTTCTTCTGACAATAAAGCTCAGAGAGACTTTGCCAGTGAAACCTTTTCCAATGTTCCAAAGGAAAATGCTTGACAGACAGAAAAAAAAGCATTGGAATTGACTAAAAGAATCAGGAGTACCTTGGACTTCAACCAGAGTCAAGTGCTGAGAGATTGAGATAATCAGGAAAAGACCAGCAACACTGAAATTGGTGAATAAATGTGTGATTATAAAGTATCAATCACATTTGTGAAACATGGCTTTGCAAACAAAAGTGGCTGAGAAAATACTGGTCTTTTGACTTTTTTTTAAATTTGTGGGTGGACTGTAAATACCCCACGCTATGTCTTTAATGTTTAGGACACTGAAGGGGAAAAAGAAAGTAACCATAATGAAAACAATTTTTGCTCTTATTAGTATGTTAAGAATAAGGGTGATGTGCAGAGCTGTAGTAACTACAGAGGGATTAAACTGATCAGTCACAGCATGAAGTTATGGGAAAGAGTAGTGGAAGCTAGGTTAAGAAGGGAGGTGATGATTAGTGATCAGCAGTATGGTTTCATGCCAGGAAAGAGCACTACAGATGCAATGTCTGCTCTGAGAGTGTTGATGGAGAAGTGCAGAGAAGGTCGGAAGGAGTTGCATTGTGTCTTTGTGGATTTAGAGAAAGCATATGACAGGTTGCCTAGAGAGGAGTTGTGGTATTGTATGAGGAAGTCGGGAGTGTCAGAGAAGTATGTAAGAGTGGTACAGGATATGTACGAGGGTAGTGTGACAGCGGTGAGGTCTGTGGTGGGAGTGATGGATGCGTTTAAGGTAGAGGTGGGATTACATCAAGGATCAGCTCTGAGCCCTTTCTTATTTGCAATAATGATGGACAGGTTGACAGACGAGATCAGACAGGAGTCCCCGTGGACTATGATGTTTGCAGATGACATCGTGATCTGTAGTGAGAGTAGGGAACAAGTGGAGGAGACCCTGGAGAGGTGGAGATATGCTCTAGAGAGAAGAGGAATGAAGGTCAGCAGGGCTAAGACAGAATAATGTGTGTGAATGAGAGGGAGGATAGAGGAATGGTGAGGATGCAGGGAGTAGAGGTGGGGAAGGTGGATGAGTTTAAGTACTTAGGATCAACAGTTCAGAGTAATGGTGAGTGTGGAAGAGAGGTGAAGAAAAGAGTACAGGCAGGATGGAGTGGGTGGAGAAGAGTGTCAGGAGTGATTTGTGACAGAAGAGTACCAGTAAGAGTGAAAGGGAAGGTCTACAAGAGGGTAGTGAGACCAGCTATGTTATATGGGTTGGAGACAGTGGCATTGACAAAAAGGCAGGAGTCAGAGCTTGACATGGCAGAGCTGAATATGTTAAGATTTGCACTGGGTGTGACGAGGATGGACAGGATTAGGAATAAGTATATTAGAGGGTCAGCCCAGGTTGGAGGGTTTGAAGACAAAGCCAGAGAGGCAAGATTACATTGGTTTGGATATGTGCTGAGGAGGGATGCAGAGTATATTGGGAAAAAGATGCTAAGGATGAAGCTGCCAGGTAACAGGTAAAGAGGGAGACCTAAGATAAGGTTTATGGATGTGGTAAGAGAGGACATGCAGGTGGTTGGTGTGACAGAGCAAGATGCAGAGGACAGGAAGAAATGGAAACAGTTGATCTGCTGTGATCGGGAGCAGCTGAAAGAAGAAGAAGAAGATTAGTATGTGTATTAAACATTTCATGATATAAACTGCATGTTAAATTGTAAAGCAGTTTTGTATAGTGTGTAGTCAAGGGTATTTAAAATGTGAGAGTTCTTCTCAGTGACTGTTGAATGTGTTAAAGATAGTAAACAAAAAAGTACCTGTTTTTAATTGTCTTGTGCTATTGGTGTGTGGGAGGGGTTTAAAAGTGTAATATTTATATTTTAGGTAGAACTAAGATGATAATTTCAGTTGTTTTTACAAGGGTGGCTATTTAGATTAATATCCTCAGCTCAGACTATAAATATGCTTTGTTGTAAGCAAATAGGCTTAAAAAATAAGACAATATGATGAAATCTGTGAAAAATGCCAGCTGTCTTGCATCTGTAAAGATATTAATTTGTTTCATTGGCAAATGTTTTCAGACTGGGACAAGTATGTACATTCTGTTTTGAGTGAAATTTGCAAACATTTCTTCATGCATCTGCAACTTGTTAGCTATTTTTTTTTTTTGTTGTTCATTGCCAACTTATTTTACATGATTTTTCATAGAGACAAGCTGTCTGCAGGTGCAAGCAATTAATCTTGAGTTCACTGTATAGTTTTTACTGTGACAAATGCAAAATATAAAGGTACAACAACAAGCAATTCAGTGAGAAATAAAGACTGAAATTATGGGACATCAATAAGAGATAGTAGCCTCCCCAACATCCTTAATACTGTAATGTATTTAAAGGAATAGAGCATGATTCAGTTTTAGTTAAAGGTAGCAGATCACTTTTTCTTATGGCTAAAAGTTAATGTTTTCTGAAAGCATACAAGTTATTTTTCACATCTGGGAAGGGACTATATATATATATATATATATATAGAGAGAGAGAGAGAGAGCGAGAGAGAGAGAGAAAGCACAGATAGCAACTGATGTAATTGGGAACACAGTTTATAACATGCATGTTAGCATAGGCAATCTTAATCTTAGATTAGGTTATGCCCATGGGAGCAGCCATCAAATTTTAAGGAAATTACTCCTATCTGGGTGGTTGAACTTCATTTGTTAAAAATGTACATACTTTTGTGTGTTTCTTCTACAAGAATACAGGATAGGCGTTTTGGAAATGTATAGAAATTGAGAAATTTATGTAATGGACTGATGATAGTTATAAAGAAAGAAATTATGTGTGATGTATAATGCATGTTTATAGGTGAAGACTAGGCTACTGTCTTGTAGGGTCATTTTAAGCCTAGCCAATAACCCGAGGTCAGAATCAAACCCTGCACTACCTTTCTATGAGCCAATGATCTTAACCATTATGCCAACCCACTACCAACTATGTAAATGCAAAACAATGTTGATATGGTTTGTTTTCTTTTCTACTAATGTTTGTTTGCCTGTGTCTTAAGTGATTATTTAATAAAAGTGTTAAAAAAGAAATAAGTTAGAAAAAAGAAAAGAAAATTTTGGGAGAAATAATCAGATTTCAACAGGGAATATTACTTATAGTTGGGGAGTAGAACTTGATTTGAAATAGTGAGGATGTATAAGGGGAATCTAGAAGGGAAATATAACAAAAGATTTCTAAAGAAATTTGTGAAAATATTTGGCATGAAAGATGTGAATTCAGTAGTAGGGCCTCAAACAGAAATTACAAATTATTTATTTTATTTTTATTCATTTTACATTTGTTGACTGGGCTAGTCTAACTGGATATATGTCCATTTTCAGTAGATGCCCTAAGAGAAAAGCTCAGAGAAAAAGAAAACAGTTTATACAAAATGCAAATAGATAACTGTACATTCAAAAACAATTAGATAACTATACACTCATGTACAGTTGTTATTTCAGCAGCAGTAAGCAAATAGGGTAACACTATGAAGATAGATAACTATACATCCAAAAACAATTAGATAACTATAAATTCATATACACTTGTTATTTCAGCAGCAGTAAGCAGATAGGGTAACACTATAAAGATTTTTGTTTCAGTCATTTGGAGCAACAGTTAGCATAGACAAATATAAGCATTAGTCAGTTAACATATTGTGTTGAAGAAATTGACACAGCACAGTGATGGGTATGAAGAGAGCAAATTGTTTATATTTTTAGAAGAGAGAGCAGAAGAAAGGGTAAGAGAAGTGATGTAAAATGGCTAAAGGCAAGGGAAGATAGTATCAGTCGGGCTTAGTGAATGGGCAAAGCCATTGGGAATTTAAGAAAATTCTTAATTGGTTCCTAAAAAGATGGGTGGATGTAGTAGAAGTTAGTTCATTTGGGAGTTTGTTCCACGTTTTACCAAGAGTTAGAAAACAGACAGTCCCCTGATTTGTTTTTAGATTTTAAGGTGGCTACTTGTAACCTATTTGCAGAATGTAGGGTTGGAAGGTTTTGATAAGAATTGAGGAGGTTACCGAGTATAGGTGTATTTGTGGGATGGTGTAAGATCTTGTGGATAAAGGTGAGTTGCTGGTAGAGTAGCTGATTCTGTATTTCCAGCCATCCTAGTAGTTTTAGATTTTGGCAGTGGTGGGTTCTAAATGGAGTACCCATGGCAAATCTGGCTATGTTGTTGCAAGAAGTTGCCAGTTTATTTAAATTTCTTTTGGTTAGGTCTGTGTATATGGGGGAGGCATAGAGAAGGTTCGAAATCAGGTGAGTTTGAGAAATATTAATCTTGGCTGAGGCTGTGAGAAATGGTTTGAGTTTATACAGGAAACCAAGTTTTCGATTTACAGATTTAATAGTTAGGTTAATGTGTGTGTCAAAGTTGAGATTATTATCTATTGTTACACCTAGGAGTTTAGTGGTAGTGTCGGGAGTGATGACAGTACCATTATTAGAGGTAAGAGACTGAGTGGAGGGTCTTCTGTGTGGGTGTAAACAGTAGTAGTTTTGTTTTTTGGGGGTTCAAGAGGAGACACCATTGGTGGAACCATTTTTCCACTAATGTGAATACAGTTTGTGTCCTGTTTTGGAGTTCAGTTGGAGAGGAAGCAGCACAGATTAGTGTTGAATCATTGGCATATTGTATGCAGGTAGTTTGGGGAAGGGAGGTTTTCAGATCATTAATGAAAATACTAAAGAGGAGTGGACCCAAAATAGATCCTTATGGGACTCCAAGAGTGACTGGGAGCTGGGAGGATAAGTTGTTCTCCCAGCGCACTGCTTGTTGTCTATTTACAAGGTATGAATAAAATCATTTGCTTGAGTAGCAATTGAAAGAGATTTGAGAATATTTGATAGTAATTGGTGGTTCACCATATCAAAGGCATTGGAGAGGTCTATAAAGAGAGCTGAAGAGAGCAGATTACTATTTCTATTTTTATTAATGCAGTCAGTAAAGGATAGGAGCGCAGTGGTAGTGCTGTGGAAAGGCCTGAAACTGTGTTTTCAGTCCACTAATAGGTTATTTTCAAGGAGGTGATGCAGTAGTTGATGGTGAATACATCTCTCCATAACTTTTGCTAGGGGTGAGAGGAGGGCTCTAGGGCAGAGGTTTGATAGTTCATTTGAGTTGCCTCCCTTATGCAAGGGGATAATATGTGAGATTTTCCAGAAAGATGGGATGTAGGATTCAGTAATGGTTCTATTTATGAGGATGGAGATTGGGTAGGCTAGTAATCCTGCTGCAATTTGCAGGTATTCAGCTGGGAGGAGATCAACTGATGGTGTACATAGTTTTAGTTTAAGAAGTAGAGTGTGAATGAGAGATGTGAGAATGGGCTGAAGATGAAAAGTTTGGGGTAGATTGGTTAGTGGAGGAGATTATGTGGTGGTGGCAGGTGGTAAGGTGTTAGCTGGGGATTGGACAGTTTCAGAGAAAAATTTATTAAATGTGTCAGCAATTTGGTTGGGAGGGCTTTGAGTTAGGTTAGAGGGGGAAGGAGTTTTGGAGTGACCTGGACGCAGCAGTTTGTTGATTCCTGACCAGAACTTTTGTGGGTTTTGCTGTTGGGTTTGTTGGAGTTTGAGGTAGTAGTTTTTTTGTCAAGGACTATAGCTCTTTTTGTGGCATTTTGAAGCTGTCTAAAGTTTAGGTGATCTATTGGGTTTTTTGTTTTCCTCCATTTGGTCCAGATTTTATTTCTTAGTCTAATGCTGTGCCTAGTCGCATTAGAGAGCCAGGGAGCAGGTTTGTTTTTAGTTCTGACAGTACATGAGGGAGCTTGGTTATAAAGGATTTGCAGAAATGTATTGTTAAAGAAAGAGACTGCTTCGTCAAGAGGCAGGCATTTTAGGGGTGACCAGTTGCATGCTTTGAGCTCTGCTTGGAAGTTCACTGGGTTGAATTTTTTTTTTTGTTACGGGTTGTTCTAAATACTGTTTCATTGGGAATGGTGGTCTTTTTTCTAGTTATGAAGGTAAGGGAATGGTCACTAATTTAATTGGGAAGAATGCCGGTTTTGTAATTGAGGGGGTTGCTGTTAACTAGTATCCAATCTAAGGTAGTTTGTTACTTGCTAGGTTTTTGGGTCCTGGTAGGGAATGTAATGGTTTGGTGAAAGCCAAATAGGTTTATATGAGTAGTAGGTTTGGGAGAGGTACAACTATTCCAGTCAATATTAAAATCACCAAGGAGTATGGTTTCTTGTGGGTGGGTCATTGAGAGCCAGCTGAGGGTATTTTCAAGAGTATTAATGTTATTTCCTGGGAGGATATATGAGCAAATAATGTATATGGATTTATTAGCATTTATTTGGAGCTTAGCTGTTAAAATCTCGAGATTAGAAGGTGATGGTAGATGAATGTCTATTGAGGTGACCTTCAATACAGATTTAAACAGTAAAGCCACCCCACCACACTTTTTATTTAGATGGTCAAATCGGAGTATGTTATACCCTGGTGGAATTATATTGTTGTCTTTAGTTATGGGTTTGAGCCAAGATTCAGTTAGGCATAAGATGTCAAAAGAATAGGTGTCTAATAGGGCATGAAGTTGTGTAATTTTATTATTTAAACTATGTATGTTAAAGTGGCCTATAAAGAGAGAGTTTAGGGTTTTGGTGGGGTTGTTAGAAGGGGAAATATTGGCTGATGCCAAGACACAATAACTGGAGTAGACTGGATGGAAAATATTTTTCACAGGAGCATGTGCATATAATTGAACTCTTAGACACAAATATCCAATAACTATTTTAGATCAGGAACTGATAAAAATACAGGGTAGTGAAGTAAAAATGAGACACTGGTGCTTTCCCACCTACCTGTTAAAAAAAGATGAATTTAAGGAATTGGTAGAGGAAATTATTTGAGAGTTATTAGGGAAGACAAAAATTTCATCAGAAGGGATAACTAATGATTGGGATAAAATGAAAATGAAGTTTAAAAACAGAGTAGAAATAAAAGAGCAAGAGATAACATTAAGATGTAATAGGAATTATTTAGAGAGCTAACAAAGGATAAACTATTGCAGAATAAAGGGATTCACAAAGAACAAGAAGATGAGCAACTGGTGAGTACAGAAGAGAAAATAAGGGATTATTGGGGTATTATGCATTAGTTTAAAAAGGTTGTTGCTAAGAACTATGTTTGATTACAACTCCAGATCACAAAGGGTTGTCACCAAACTTATGGAGCCTAAGACAAGAGAAATAACCAGAGATGCTATGGAGGTATTAGAAATATTTCAGAAATTTTATAACAATTTATATAAAGCAGAGGAATGAGGAAACCAGAAAAAAAGCATAAATGGAAATATCCGTGGAAAACTTAATTATACCAAGACTAGAGGAAGGTGAGGCTCAATAACTAATAGTTAAGATAGGACAAGAGGAGATAGAAATGGAGATGTATAATCAATCTGCAAGGACATCTCCAGAAACAGATGGGATTCCTGTGGAAGCTTAGAAGTTAGTATGGAAGAAAGTGATAAAGATCTGGAAGATTTTGTTTAATAGTAGTTTAAAAGGAAGGGAAGCACCGGAAGCACCAGCATCTTGGGAGAGAGCTGTAGTGGCCATATTAACCAAAGATGGTAAAAACCCATCAGACCAAACCTCATATAGACCCATTTCAATTTTAAACCTTTATTATAAAGTGGTATGTCTATACTAGCTGAAAGAATGGCAAAGGCATTGTCAAAATTGACAGATATTTATCAGTTTGTTTTTGTCAATGTGATGCAAAACTTTGACAACATTAAAAGAACAATGATGATCCAGAGGGAAGCAGAATGTCAGAAAATGCTGCTGTTGTTGATTACTCTTGATGCAGAGAAAGCTTAGATTTTGTGAGTAGGGCAATGGAAGCATTTGCATTCCGTTACAGTAATAAGGTGAATTAGGAGGATATATGAAGGATCAGAGGAAGAATTAAAGTGGGAGGGCTCCACTCTGATAAGCTGTAATTGAACAGAGGAACCAGGCAGCAGTGTCCTTTTCCCCTTAGTTATTTATTTATTTATTTTATTTAGAACTCCTGACAAAGAAAATAAGGGAGTCAGAAATTCAAGGATATAATTGGTATGGTAATCAAGAAATGTCTTTATTTACAAATTATATTATTTTGTACTTGATAAATCCTGGTTCAGGTCTTCTCTGGATATAAAATAAATGAAGATAAAACAAGGGATATAGCCATAGATTATGTACCCACTCATGATATGGTTCAGCAGTACCCTTCTCTTATGGAACCTAAGGATATGTGGGAAGAGACTAAACAAAATGTAATACAATGACTGAAAAATTGGAAGCCTTTGTTTATAGATATAGATAGTAAGATACAAGCAGTGCTTTAGTCCCTTTCATTTTATACACAATTCAGGCATATTTTTTATCAACCAGAAGAAAAGCTGTGGACAATAATTAGTAAAGAGTTGATGGAATTTATCTGGGAGGGAAAGAGGGCAAGAGTTAAGTGGGATAAGTTGATCCTCCCAATAAAGCATGATAGTTTAGGAGTACCTGATTTGAAGGGATATTTTACAGCTACACAATTAAGGCTCATATACATAACACAAGCAGTTATAACTGAATGTGGAAAGGGATGATGATGAAGTGGGGGTTCAAGAAATGAGAGAGTGGGATTTTGGGTGCAGATACTTAAGGAGAATAATATCCAGCATACAGAATATTATATCTATACAGAAAGTGTTCTATGAATTAAGCCAACACAGAAATGAAGAACTGAGCTTTTGCCAACAGGGATAACTGCAAGTATGGGTACAGACAATAGGCAAGAAGGGTCTGGTGGAATTTACTGGGAAAAAAAACTTGCAAAGGACCTAAGATATTGACAGCAAATAACTAGAGAGCAAAAAGTTATATAGTAGAATGGGGAAAAGACATTTGGACTGCAAGTTAGAGACTGCCGTACCTATGAGGGATTGACAGCAGAGTATGGGCAAAGAAAAATGGATATGGGAGTCCTAACTAAAAGATCTTCCCTGGTAGAGTTTTTAGTTGAATCTAGAGCAGAAGTTGCTGTTTTAAAGGGGATAATTAGTAGGGCATGTAAACTATTGCGTAATAACTACAATAATCAGGTTAGACGATATCAAGAAGAGAGATTGGAAAAGCAATTTATAAAGAAACAATGGGAGGACATATGTATGGCTCCCAAGTATGAAACAAAGTCCAGAAGGTTTGATTTCTGCTTGGAAATGTTTATACAATTATTTTATAACCCCAAGTAGATGTAAAATCATTTTTCCTCCTCAGGTAGATAGCAAATGTTGGAGGTGTGACAGGAAAAAAAAGACAATCAGGACTATATTTTTGGGAGTGTAATGAGTTGATAGATTTAAAATATTCTCTACAGAGTACTCTGTCAGAAATATTGGGTCAGCAAATGGCTATAAATAAGGAAATGATTAGTTTTAACTGGGACATGGGCTCTGAATTGTCTACACATAGTATGGTCTCAAGTTTAATTCTGTTGGCTGCCAAAGTAGCAATTACTAGAAAATGGAAATGAAGATCTAAGCCAACAGTATTTGAAGTGTTGAATGTAATAAAAGAGATAAAAGAACTGGAAGAGGAAAGTTTAGAAAAAGGAAGGAGCAAATTACATAGAAATAAATGGAAATTGTTGGATCAATGCATGCAGAATAATGTTCAGAAGGAGTAAGGTTTAAGGGAAGGCAGAAACTGAGTGATTTACGTAATACTGGACTGAACGACAATTGCTATAAAAAAGAAATTATATAATATATAATGCGGGTAAATGGGAAAAAAAGCTGACATGGTTTGTTTTCCTTTCTAGTAATGTATGTGTGTCTATGTCTCAAGAGATATTTTCATCAATGTGTTTAAAAAATCTAATATTATTAACCCTTTTAAAACTTTAGATGCATAGTTACAAACACTCCAAAGTTTACAGAGATAAGTACTCCTGGCTGTTTTAGTGTAAATCTAATATTGTCTATAGGTTGTGTATACTAGATTTGAACTAAAATGTTACCTATATTACAACCATTTTAAATGAAATTTTTAGACTTCCATATAATGCATCCCCACAAATGTATTATTTTGAGATAAGATTTCCCAATATCATTTAACCCTTTATGTTAGTATATCATAAAACAAATTATGAACTGCAATAAAAATACACATATTTTAAATTTATGTACACTTTTTTCCTTTTCCACATATAATTGTTACATGTAGATAAAAATCTTATTCTTAGGTATACTAATTACTTTGCAGCATGCATTTATTAACTGCATCTTCATTGTATTTTCTATTTAAAAACACTTGTACTGTTGCCTTCACCTCTCTTAATAAATCTATGTGATAACTACACAATCTGAGAATTCTTAAGAATTCATTATACAAAGTGAGAACAGAAAATGTGGGGTGGGGTGACAACTATCCCCATATAAAAATGAACCATTTGCTGTTTCTTTCTTTGAATGTATGTAAGTCTATGTTTTCCAACCTTACCATACAATTTTTGCATCCAAAACTTGGTGGTAATAAGAAACATTACCTCATCAAATAAAAAAACAAACATATTTTTCTGTAAATGTTCTAAAAAAATTGTCCCTCATTCTTACCACCCTTATATATAAAAATTAAATCATCAATATGTCTAAAATATTTTACAATATGTTCCTTCATCAATTTGTAGCCATACATACATACATAGACTTCACATCATATAAACCTATGACAATATTAGCATACATGGGTGCAAATGAAGCACCCATTGCAATACATTTAATCTAATGAAAAATATCCCCTTTAAAACTTAAGAAAAATAGTTAAACAAAAATAAATCAAATCTACATAATGTTTAACATGACTATCTCCTAAAAGTAATTTAAAATCTCTAGTCCATGTCCATGTTTTATGCTAGTATATAAATTTCTCATATCCAGTACTATATAGTACACATCATCTTACTGAATTATGTACCTTATTGTATTTATAAAATCCTAAGTAACTGCAATGTACCATGGTGACTTAACCACATATTTATTTGAATATGCATGTAACAATAAACCCATATTGGTAAAAAAATAGCTACAAACAAATACAAATGGTCGAATAGGGGAATTCAACAAACATTTATGTACGTTATGTAAGCAGCAAAAGTAGCTATCTTTGTATTCTTAATGCTAAACCTTTTATCAGTCTCTTTATGATTTTAAGTAAAGATAAATAGATCTCTTTAGCCAAATCATAAATTTCTTGCTCAACCATTCTATAAATGTTTACTTACATCATCCAAATGAAGATAGCACATTTGTAAATATTGATAAAATGAATTAATATTATATTATTATCACTGTCGGAAGGTTTAAAAAACAATATATCATTCCTATTCAAGTCCTGTGGTGTATCCCATTAATTTTTGATTAAATTATATGTAAAATTTTGTCTGTCCTTTAATACAATTCTTAAATGCATTCTCCACCATTCAGCATACCAGAAAACTGTTTAAAACATTCATTACTATAAGGATGCATGAAATCACTATTATATTACATTTTGAAGTATCTCAAATGCAACATACATGCACATCATTCACACAAGTAGAACACAAGAAAACAATTTTCATTTCAATTAGTTCCAGATCCTGACTAACTTCACTATTTAATTCATTAAAAGCATTTTCACTAGAACTATTATGGACACAAAAGTACAATAAGTACAATTTATTATTAATCTGTATAGTTCAATTTTAATCCAATGTAAGTATGGAATAAATATAGGAATACATTTCATGGAATAACTATAGAAATAAATTTTAAACCATGCTTAAGTACTGAAATATAATGTTCCATTAGCTGATAATTAGATAATTGCTAAGTCCATACCACAGAGGCACAGCAAAATAATGGGTATAGTTCCCCATACTAAAGGGGTGGCGTAAGCCACAAAACTATGGGCTAGGCTTGTAAATGCCCTCGGGCAGATAGCCTAGTATGAACCTATGAACCTATGAACCTATGGTCTTCATTATGTTTGCCACTGATGGACAATGGAAGTAATTCATTTATATCAGTAATTGTTACAAAAAAAACTTACTGCCAATGCTGTGTCTTATTTTGCTGATACTGTTGCCATTCACCAGTATTATGGTTTGTGACTCTACTCCATTCCTGCCTCTTTTCTATTGATATTATATTGTCCATCCCTTGATGAGTTTGTACAATACTATTAAGCCAGCTCTACTGGCTTTCATTCCAGAAAATGCTGGAAAATTCACACTCTACACTCTCTTAGTCTGTTGTATTTTGTATACTATCTGAAAGACTTTGCCCCACTAGCGCTTGATCTTTAGTATTTACAAAATGTCATTATGTCCCTTTACTGTTCGCCATCTTCCTAATAGTTGTTGGTTAAAATTTGCAAACTAGATGCTTGTTGTTAATATAATCCCTTAAGTCCCTTTGTAATTTGTTTTGTTCTTATGATTAATTAACTCCAGCTCAGCAGTCCTTAACTTATCATTAATACATTTAGAACACTGGCAGCACATGTTGAATTTACCTTTTGTATCACCTCATCACAACAAGGTGTTTATTTGGAAATGATAAGTTGAAGTCAGGGTGATTCTTTCATCATGCATCAGGAGCTGGTAGAGCTTGTGGGGAAATAATAGACTGGAGGATGGATAGATGCCCACACTGGCAGTTTGGAGACCAAGATCCAGCAACACTTTGAGTCATATTCCTGCCTAGTTCTGACTCCACTCTCTGATGCAAGACCCAGTAGTGATGGCTCCTAGGGTGACTAGTAATCTCCCAATGGGCATAAGCTGGCAGAGGCTATATCTCTGACCACTCAATCCTGTCCCCAAATCAGTGCTCCCCTCTCTTTTGTGTCTATGCCCATCCCTGTATATTCTTCAGTCTTCCACTCATCATTTTCTTCTCTCTGTCTGCCTGATGTATCTTTTGCCATTGTGTTTCCTTACTTCATTGCATTACCCAATACCCTGTCAGTCATGTCTGTTTTTCCTTGATACTTAACCTTTGCCTCTAACACACCTCTTACTTCTCTGACCTCCTCCCCAACTTTTCCTTCTCAAAAAAAAAAAATATAAAAGGGCACTTGTCTCACAAAAATATACTCTCACCCATACCTCTCAATTTTACAGATATACAAGTAATGTACACATGATTGGCTCTAACAGTTTATCCTAAAAAAGATAGAGTTTTGAGAAATCAGTGATGATATCATTCAGTAAATAATTACAAATAATGTTGTAATGCTCATTCCTTATTTGTTCTACCCTCTTCCTGCTGGCCCCTTTCCATTTCTGTCCTACACTATCATTTACAACCTTTAATCTGCTACAAAATATATAAACACAACAGATGCATACCCACAAAGGGCTTATTTAAAAAAACATCATCTTTCTGTGGTTATACATTGAGTGACAGTTGACAGAGACCAACATCAATGCCCAAATATAACCACAGAGAAATTGCACTTTCCATCCTGTGGCAAAAATAATGAGAAATATGTGATATGCACAGACAATATTGCTTTCATTCTCACAAATGAACTGAGAATAGATGAGCATCACCATGCAAATATGAAATATAGTGAAATGAAAACTTTCCCTGTAACTGTCTCTATGGGTCAATGTATTCATAATGCGATGTCTCCATTTTCAGTGCACTAGGTGTAGGGTTCTAATCTCCTCTGGGTGGTATGTGGATTTGTAATATTCTGTTTTCAGTGTGCAACTGTATACCATTCCCTGCAATGTTTTTTTACACCTTTCCTAAAAGTGTTGGTGTGGCATATCTAGCTAATGTCCAGGCTCAGGAACTATGAGTGACAAACATGCATTCAAAACCATTCAAGGCTGTTTCTCTTTTCTTATTATTATGTGTTCTATTATCCTGAAATATGTTATTTTTCCCATATGATTGATTCAGTGGTGTGTCTGGCTAATGCTCTGGTTCAGAGGCTATAAATGACTAAGGAATTGTTTCAAATCCATTTAGGGCAATTTCCCTTTTATTGCTATTATGTATTCTTTTACCCTGAAATGTGTTATACTGACACCTTCCATGTCAATTAAAGGATCCTGTTGAGTGTCTGGCAAATGCTCTGGCTCAGGAAATTTGAGAATTAAGGAATGGGTTAAATTCCAAGCTATTTCTCTTTCCTTGCTGTCATGTGTTCCATTACCCTAACATGAAACATTCCTATCATCAATTTGTAAATTCGGTCAGGGATTTTTGTGTTCTAGCCAAACTTATTTATGGATTCCTCTAACACTGTAAAGCTAAAAAGTTGAGAGACATGCTCTTATACCACTTCCATCCTGCTCATTTCTTATTGACTCACCCTGTGCTCTACCCTCTGCTTGCTTCTCCTTTTCATCTTTGTCCTATATTGTCATTTTCAGCCAATAATTTGGTCAAAAATAGAAACATATAGCACACACATACCCACAGAGGGCTTATAAAAATATATATTTCTGAGGTCATATGTTGAGATACAGGTGTCAGAGATCAATATCACTGCTCATATAGAACCAGAGAGAAATGGCATGCTGTAGCCTACAGCAAAAATGAAGAAATATTAATGCCATGCACTAATCAGTCACACAAATGAGCTATGTCTCACCGCACATAAACATGCCAGTCTGCAATACAGTTAACCTAATGCCCTTACCTCTAACTGTTTCAGTGGCTCGGTGAACTCCTGAAGTTGTTTCTACTGTGTCAGTTCATTGAATGGGGTCTTTGAATTGCCTCACGGTTATATGTTGCTTTACACTGTTAGATGTCTAGTCTGGTAAAGTTGTGCATTTCCTTGATCTGTGTGTTTTATGACCATTTTCCATCTGACTGCTTCAATGGCTCCCCTTGCTAATGCACTGCTCTAGAGAATATTACTAGTCAAGGTATGGGCTCTAATCCCTTGAAGTCTGCATATATGCCACACTTCCCTGATATGTGTGTTTTATTACCCCCTTTTTGCCTGACTACTTCAGTGGCTCCTTGGCTATTATAATGATATGGATAATATCACTAGTCAATGCATTGGTTCCACTGCCCTGAGACCTAGCTTTATTTTCTTGCTATTAGTCTGTACATGTGTTACATTTCCCTGATATTTGTATTTTATGACTCCTTTTTGCCTCACTAATTCAGTGGATTCCTTGTTAATGTGCTGCTATGGAGAATATCACAAGGAAAACCATGGGTTCCTATCTTCATTTTTGCTACAGTTCTGCACATGTGCTACATTAACCTGATATGTATGCATTATGATCTCTTTTGGTCTGAATGCTTCAGTGGCTCCCACTGATAATGCAGTGTTCTAGAGGATATCCCTAGGAAAGGCACTGATTCCAGTCCTTTGAGGCCTCTCTTTATTTTCTTGTTATCAGTCTGCATGTGATACGTTTCCTGATATGTGTGTTTTATGACCCATTTTAACTAGACTGCTTCAGTGGCTCCCCCTGTTAGGAAACTAATGATATACTTGCATGTAGACTGAACTGATAGATCATTTCCCATGAGGATGACACATTTTCCTTTTTAATTACATTCACAGTATAGTACTGATCCACTGTTTCCACTATGACATTTTCAGGACTGGTGTAGGTTGGTATATCATTGGTATTTTACTGTATCCCACCTCTCCGGTCTAACTTTCACACTATTCTAGATTCCTGTATTGCCATGCACATCTGTTCCTCTCTGTGGTTTCTTTCACTATACTGCATACACTACTTCACCTTTACCCATCTATGACGTGTCCTTTGCATGGAACATTGTTATGCATATATACTACTGTACATTGTATCAGAATTGTCAATGGTGCTCTCCTGTCTGCACGAGCAAACTCTCTCTAATGCTCATTCCATGTTTACCTCATCTGCTATTATTTTAACCTGGTTGGGATGTGATCAAATATGATAAGGCTGTGGCTCTGTGCTGTGGCTGTGATAAGAAGCTATCCATCACCCACACTGGTCTAGCCACATGCATAGGTAATAAACGTTGAGGCTTGTCATGCATGCAATGTAAATAGTGTCAGCTTGGCCATGATCACGGATGCAGAGTTTCTGAGTCCCTGGGGTGATTTCTAGCCCTGCATTTTTCCCTGGTATAATCTACATTGTTGATGCTATCCTGATCTGTGCCAGTAGAAAGGCCAATATTTGGAAGGAAATTCATAAAATATCTTGGAAGTGGAGGATGGAAAATTACCATTTAATTTTTTTTCCTCCAACTCTCTAAAAACCTTTTCTGAAGGATGCCCAGATAAATAACTTTGATCTAAAGCAGCATCAGTGAGACACCCCCTATCATCTTCAAGAAAGAACTGTGTTCTTTGATAAGCATGGTCTCCTGATAGCAAGTCCAACAGAGGCAGCAAAAACCTTCAACAGTGTCAAAAGTCCATTTAATAATGACAGAAGCAGTCTTTCAATCTGTATCTGTTAATTTAGATATTTTTGATATGATAATTACATAGGTTTATAGGTAAGTAGTAGGCTAGTTGCCCTTGAGGGCCAGTTAAGCTTAGCCAATTTCTCTTTCAAAGGTGAAAATCAAACCCTGTGCCTTGTGTTTGTGAGGTAAGCACATTAACCATTATACCAACCCCCCAACCCCTTGGTCTTGATCATCAGCCAATTTTGATACTTCTCCAAAGCCTGCACTATATGGGTCTGAAAATTAATATGCATAATGCAGAGCATGTATACACTCTCTTACCAAATATGTTTAAATTTCTTTTCTGTTTATCACTTGGCCAGTTATTGTCTGTTTATACCTGTTACATACAGGCATCTCAATGACAGCCAAATAAGCCAAAAATTTTGTACAGACACTTGTGCTATCGATGAACTTTGTAAAACTCGTCTGGTCTTCTAACAGCAATTGGCTAAGAATAAGAGACGAACATTTACAAAGATCTTCAAAGACCGATAAGATAGGTAAACTATGTTTCAATGTGTCACCAGCTTCAGTAGTTCAATGCATATTTTCTAATGGAAAGTAATGTCTTTAATAACCCTCCTAAAGCTTCCCTGTGTTGCATTTAAAATTTTACCAAGAATACCATCACTTGGGCGGCAGCCAGATGAAAGAGATTCCTTATTCCTAGAATCCATACTAGAGGTCAGACTGGAAGCAGTTTGATCTTTATAGACTAAGGATCCCTTATGTTAGTCTGAACTACAAGATGTTTGGGAGAAAATTGGACCCTGTGCTGCTTCTCTGACTTCAGAAATGAGGAAGACTTTGCAAAGACTACTGAAGATAGAGTCAGCTTTTAAAGGATTGAAAAATGCTCCTTTGTAAATTTGGAATAGCCCAATTAATTTAACAGAGCAATATCAGATTCTCAGGGGACCTCTGTCTGACCTCCAGATGGTCTCACCTTAGACAGCTACAAATCAGATGACCATGTATCAGAAGACCTTAAACTGACAGCTTGGATACTAAGCATCCCTGCCCTGATATACAGCACTGACGTGTTTATTTGTTTGTCCACTGTGAGATTTTCACTTTTTGTAGCCAAACCTAAAATTAAAGAATCTGTAGAGCAGGGTCTGGAAGTTCAAAACTCAAATATCATGCTCCAGGCAGCTTGGAATTGATATCTGAGGTTGGAGACTTAATTTTCTCAGTTTGGGATTTCTTGTAATCAAATGACTTTTTGTATGTGTTTGTCCCTTCCACACAACCCCACCCCCACACACCCTTGCTGCTTGTTGACTATCTTCCTTCCATGATCAATCACCTGATTCCTTCTTCATAGGTTAAGAGCCAATCATGTTGACTGCATTTTTTTCATCCATCAGGGAGTTTTTTTTGTCTCTTAGGCCCTAACCACACCCTATGGTGGCTGAGACTGGCGTGGACATACATGATACCATGAGGGTCTATTAAGCCTCCCATTGTATGTGAGTTTCCTCACCCACATGCTAATAAGGGTTGCCTTCACTGGCACACTACGTTGTGCACATCTCTGCTTATGGCTGTTTCACTTGCAAGCATTCCTTTGCATGTGGCAAACAGCAACCAGACCACTAGTTCCTTTCCCCAGAGTAGGTGGGCTGGCATTGGTCATTAGCTCCTACCTTCCCCAGCCCAGCTCTTTCAGTGCCCAGAGCTGTTAATCTAACTCAGGTTGACTGGGTTCTAGGCAAGGCTTTGTCCTTGTATGGCAGAGAACCAGGCTATCAGATACCATTTTTGCTACTATTTCAGGCATCATAACAGCTTTTTCCAGTAATGCTGCATCTGTTGTTACTGCCTATTGAGACAGTGAGGCACCTGTGAGATTAAGGGAATTAAAGGTGGACATCAGTCTGTGAAATGAGGAAAGAAATCAGTAGACCAAAAGCTAAAGAATGTACGATCCTACTCTGTATATCATGCCTGAATCCTTGGGTCACTAACATCTGTCCCTGTGGCTCACATGGTATCTGCTTCACTTTTTATTTTATTTATTTATTTATTTATTTATTGTGGAATGTACACTTTCTGTACTTCTTTTTCTCTTTTTTTTGTTAGATATAGATTCTAACTAGGAGAAGCATAAAAAACATAGCTAATGCAGAAGAAGATGAAATAAGAGAAATCAAGTTCTTATGCTCTGAAATGCTTCTTTCCTGCACTTTTAGTCAGTTTCCTAGATACAGTCATTGCAATGTTCACATCAAGCAGAAATGTGGTCTTATCCTGATTAAAAGAGTTGTAATACAAGTTTTTCAGAGCAATCTGATGCTTACAGGAACACTTGCTGGTCACATTCTCTTAAAAACTTATTCTTGTCAAGATTCATAGGCCATGGGACAGACTGTCAATGCACAGTAGAGCAACGGTTATCTTCAGGCATGAAAACAGAAATGAGTCACGGTGCCTGGTGCACTCTGTTTTATAGTCAGACTCCATGTAAAGACCATAGTCAGACTGCATCCTTCCATGCCCATATAGTCATCTCACTGCTAGAAAGACTAAGCTATGAGGCTGACATCCACATATGGCTGAACCCTATACATGCTGTAATTCCCACATACTCAAGATAAATGGTCCATAATGCAAAGGGGAGTGCTGAGGTTTCTAAAGGTATCTTCCAAGCAAATTCTACATATTTCAGTACTTCATAAACTTATTATAAAATATTTCAAACACCACTCCAAAAGTCCAAAAGTGGCTCATAAAAAGCAAACTGAAAACTTACTCAAAAAATGTAACTGGCTCCCACTGCAAAGTAGTTATTCCAATCAGTACTTTAATGTTCAATATTATAAAATATTAGTTCTGTCCCCCTTTAAGAGAGAAATAATCACTTGGAGGCAGCCTTATGAACTTAGAGACAACCTCAATGAAGAATCAAGCTATTTGGGAGAGGGCATTTATCAGAACTGGTCCTGTTACAAGAAACCATCTCCTAAACCATGTCAAAAAGCAATTCATCAAATCCAGATTCAAAACAAGACTGAAAGATCACCTCCTTCAATGAGAGTTACTACTTTAGCAACAGTGGCAATATGTACAGAGATAATAGATTATAATGATCCTGTCAGTGATTCTCAGCACAAGCTGCTTATGGTGACATAATGTTCTGTTGTTGCTGCCGACTTAAATTTGCCCCACTCATGGAAGTAACTTTGAATTTAAATATGCTGTAGATACACCTACTACACACAACTACGTTGTCAATATGATTATGCATGCATCTAGCTATTGGAGCAATGTATATTTTTGTGAAGATTCATCTTCTAAACACTGCCGTTATACTCAATGTGTTCCTGGTTACCACATGCATTTCTTGAAATACAAACTGCTGATTCTGTCTCCTGCAAATTTTGTTGTTTCTTAGAGAGGCCAGTCATGGATGAAAGGGGTCTTTGGACCAGCCCCCTTACCCGCCCACCTACAAAGTTAACAAATAAAAAGAAAACGAATATGATTGAAGGATTAGAAAGCCAAACCCAAAGCTGTAGATGGATGTCTGAGCAGATCACCCATCCAAAATGGAAGAATGTACATCCCAACCATCAGGTATGACAGGATGACCACCCCACTGCTGCTCCCATTGTGGTATTACTTACCATCAAATAACAATATATGCATCTCCCATGAAACCAATCATTTCTGCCAGTGGCTGAATAACAGAACCGATATCTAATTACTTATAAGGTAAACTGAAAGGTATTCTGAAACTATACAGAAGTTACATTAAGGATGGTTCTGATTTTTTTGATGCAATTATATGATTGATCAAAGGCATACCAATTATTTATTAGTAATATTAGATGTAGATTATTTACCACCATACCTTATGAGTTTAGTGTGTATTCTGTGAAAGCATTTTTGAGTGACCAAACACATCTGAATAATTCTGACATCAATACTATATGTGATTTACTTCACTTGATATTAGTTAATAATGTTTTTACGTATAAAGAATCTTTTTGTCTGCAGCAAAAGGGGGCTGCAAAGGGTACAATATATACCCTAGTGGCCAATATATCTGCAAATATTGTATTGGCCCAGTGGAAATGCAATTTTATTTTTTCATAAAATAATGTATATGCAGATAAAATTCTATTTTATATTAGGTTTGTAGATGATATTTTTATGGTATGGGGTGGAAATTCAGAAGACATATTCTTAATTCCACAGTTTATGACATCTGTTTTAGAAATTTTAAAGTTTGTTTCTTTCTCTAGTAATGAGGTTAACTTATTGGATATTAATTTAACAAAGCTGCAAGAAGGTAACCTGAACACATCTGCAAAAAAAAAGGATGTAAAGAGGAATGCATTGTTATAAAGAACTAGTATGCAGCCATTTTTATGTTTTCCAAAATATCTAGTGGTCAAATGATAAGGTGGTGAGACTTAATAATAATGATGGTATAATGAAAAAACAACTGGATGAAATGGTGACAGATTTTACATCTAGGGATTGTATATCTAGATGTAAAGAGTATAAGTATGTTCTACAAGAATAACATATGAAAAGTAGACCTGTGTATTAAGATAGAAGAAAAATAGCCAGATATATACTTATGTACAATAAGCATACTAATCAAATAAAGGAAGTTATAAAAAATGGCATATTCTAGGGAAGGGTCTGCAACCTTCACTATCAAAAGAGAAATTGTGGCCTATATTACACTATATATAAAAGAACTAAGTTTACAACAGCAATATTTAAAATCCTTCCCTATTTTTGTTCCTTTGTTGAAATTTTTATTGGGATCGCTCGGTTGCTGTCAGAGTGTGTGTGTGTGTGTGTGTGTGTGTGTGTGTGTGTGTGTGTGTGTGTGTGTGTGTGTGTGTGTGTGTGTGATACCTTTCATCCTCTTAGAGCAAGAAATCTGGACAAAGCCATTAATAATGGGGAGACAAAGGCCCAAAAATAGGGACACTTATTAAATATTGCTCTTACAAAATTATAAAGTTGATAGAACAGGTTTTGCATTAGCATGACTTTTCTGAAGGGTATGAAGTCTGAAGCTCAAATGTCTGTTTATATTTTCTGACTTCAGCCCTAAATAATTTGCCAGTGATTTTCCAGAAAACCACAATTTTATGAGAAACAGACCAAAAATATGAGGCAAAAATCAGGACATTCTGGGAGTCTGTACAGTTGACAAGTAACTGTGTGCATCTGTGTGTGGAAAATGCATGTTAACAGAAACAGCGTTATTCTAGCAAGTTTATAAGTTTATAAGAGCAATATTTAAATCCATCACTTGATCGCTCTCAGTGTGTGTGTGTGTGTGTGTGTCATGTGGCAGAGTGACCATTATTTTTCAAAGCTACAGAGAGCCACTGCAGAGGGGTAGAAGAGCCACGTGCAGCTCACGAGCCAGAGGTTGCAGACCCCTGTAGGGAATTTGGAGACTTTAACATATAAGAAATGTTTAGAAGAAAGACTACAATTTTGTTATAGGAACACCTCCAGTTTGAAGAATATATTATGTTATAAAGAGCAAAAGATAAATTCTAGAGATATAGAAATCAATCATAAAAAAGTCATGTTACCATGCAAGAGCTTATCATTTTGCAAATATATAAAGAAAGAGTCACAACTAACAAACTGATAAAACCACAAAAACTCCAAACTGCTAGAAGTTCCCACAAAGACAACAATTTCTCCAGTTAAAAACGTTTTATTTCAAATTTCATAAGATAAACGCTTTCATTCTACCAACAGTAAAACTTTATCAGATACATCCATCTTTAAAAAGACCACTTAGACAGTAGCTAAAATCACATGATCTTCAGTTTAATTTAAAGACACAGTACTAGAATACCCTGCTCATTAACTGTGAAACAATAAAAACTTTAACAAACTACATTCAATTACTTGTTTATAATCATTCCTGTACCATATATTTACACTCATCCCACAGCTGTATAACATAAAAAAACCTCCATTCTACTATAAGTACAAAACATATATTTATTACTAAAATTATCATCCAGTAAAAGATTTAAATTTTAATAATGAAACTATCATAACATAATCATTAAGTCCTGGCCAGTTATGTGCATTTAGCAGCAATGGCCAGTGCAGTTCACATTTTTCCAAAATAATTGGCCATGGATTCAGAGGAGAATTCTGGACAAGTTAAGAAGTGAAAGTTTTTCAGTTTAATTGACTATGAAAAAACAGAATCGACTCATTAGGAGCAAAAGACACTGGTATTACAATACTATAAAATATTAAAAAAGCAAGAAATAAGAAATCCCAGTAGGTGACAACCCAAGCTTGGAGTCTGACTTTGATACTGAATGAAACAAATGGGTTGTTGAGCTTTTGCCGCAGGGGAAACACCCCCCCCCCTTGCTTCAGGGGGGGGGGGTGAATGGGCTGAAGAGCTCTCACCTCAAAATGAATGAGCCTTGCCTTGTTGGGGAATACATGGGCCAGGACTCATGTTCTGATTAAGGATAGATAGGTTTATAGTACAGAAAAGATGATGGCTTGAAAGTCAAATGGGATGGGAACTTGCACTCATTTTTTTTTTCAAGGAACATTTGATGGTGTGTATATGCTAACAAAGCAGACCCAATGCACATATATAAGATATAATAAAGTTATTTGAAAAGCCCCATGTCTTTATTACAAGAAAGCATTTCTCAGAAACTATCAACAAATAACACTCTCTGTATGAGTTACCACAGCTATATTCCCTTCCCTATTCTGAGTTAGTTAAGGCACAAGTAATTTACTTCCCTAATCACAACCAAAAGCAGCTTCACACAGAAATAGACTTTACATTTATTTCTGTTTGACACAAATTGGTTTCAGATTTGCCCCAAGTAAACTGCCACTTTTATACGCCCTAGTTTGCTGGGTCTCTGTAATTCCATGACACCCGAGTATGACTGTGTTTATTTTCTGCATAGATCTTACATTATGTGACTCGGATCCTTACATTTTGTAAATATCTGCAGACTTTTCTCCTTGTGTTAGCTATTGGAGACTTGTCAGCCATTAGTTCCATCATAGCTATACGTCACTCTGTAAGAGTGCATTTTATTCAGTTAACTGTATGTGATGCCATTAGTACTGTCACATTCACATAGGGTAACTGTCATCTTTCACTCCTTTAAGTGGTGTAGAAGCCATAAACACCATAAGATATGTACTTCACTACAAACTGTCAAGTCACCACATTTTGGATGCTGATCTGATTCCAACATAGTGTTTTTGGTAGAAACATAGCTGTGGTCTTGTTTGCTGATTTTTATGTTTACATTATTCTGTGCACTTTATTGTTTAACTGTGATATGTTCTTACAAAGTGGAAGATGAATGGGACATTCCTAACTAGCTCCAATACAGCAAGCCCCTCATTAAAATAACTAGTTTAGGATAGCAGACTTCCTTTTCAGTGATTATCACATGTAGCTGTGCATTCTACTATCTGCAGCTAAAGGTTAAAATGTTGCTATATGGTATAGTTAATTAGGGTTTAGCTATTTTGTAATAATCAATAGCTTCAAGGTACTGTTATAACTTAGGAAACGTTGATGAGCTCCTTTGTTACTTTGCCTAGATATTCATTTATATAATTCAGTACGATCCAATAATCTGTAGGATCTGTGCTGCTTTCCTTGTGTACTCCTTTATGTTTACAGTACTCAGCTATATCCAGGCATCTACTAATCAGACGTTTTTCTACTTTCAGTTACATTCAAGCAACTGTTAAAGAAGCTATTTCTATTTCCATAAAACCTGAAGTGGGTTGCCACTACTATAGTCTCTCTTTCTTAAGCTTTGATGCCATTAAATGATCTAGGAACCATAAACACCATAAATTAAGTACTTCATGACAGCCTATTAAATCACCAGAATGTGAGCTGACCTGATACCAATATATTGCTTTTGGCTGGAAACTTGACTGGGGGTTTCCCACTCCATCTCTCAATGTTCACATCAACTTAACTCTTCAGCCCTACCCCCTTCCTCCTTTACATTACTCACCATCCAATAATAATAATCACTCTCTCTCTATCTCTCTCTCTCTAGATAAGTATCAATCCACTATAGCACCCATTATTTAGTAACTGCCCCATTCATACCCACCCCCCACCTTTTCATTTATACTTCCCCTGCTTTACCCCATACCACCATTCAATAACATTTTATTCACTTGTTCAGTATTCACTACACTATACTGCTTTCCTCTACTAAACTTCCAAATCCCTTTCTGTGTTATACCTCAATACAACTACCCACAAACTTTCACTATCATTCCTAGTTTTGTACTCAGAGCATACTTGCAGTATGTCCTACTGCAGAATTTACATTAAGTCCCTCCCCATCTTCATCATGTACATAACATAATCCCATAATAACTATTAAAATTATGGGTCTATATCAAAATTCCAAACACGTAAAACGCTGAAGGTCAAAATGTCGAACCCAAAACATAGAATGTTGAAAATAGCAGAGCCCCAGAACATCAAAATCTTACCTAGGGCAAGATTTCGGTGGGCTGTTCCATGGCTTCACTATTTCCGCCACTGTGGTGCAAGAGTTACGGACCTTAGGGTTAGGGTGCGGGTTAAGGTAAGTGGATAGTTAGTAATGTATGTATGGTGTAGTGTAGGGTTGTGTTTTGTTAACTGTATATGAGTGTGTATGTATTGCTTTGTTTGTGTATAGTTTCATAGGGTATGTGTGTGATAGTTACAGACCTTAGGGTTAGGGTGAAGGTTAAGGTAAGTGGACAGTTAGTAATGTATGTGTGGTTTAGTGTGGGGTTGGGTTTTGTTAACTGCATGTATGTGGTTTATTTATTTTGGTGTGCTTGTGTTGTGTGTATGTTTCTCGGAACAGCAATTTTTTTTCCCCTGGGAAAAAATTTGCTATTCTGAGCATTCAATGTTTTCAATATTCGAAATTCCAAGTTCGAACATATGGTGTTCGACATTTTGGAATTTGGAATATATGATATAGACCCAAAATTACAATATGGCAGTAGAGTAATGTATGCTACACAAAGATAAGCATAATCACAATATGCTTCCCAGTCACCAACACTATAACTCTCACCATTACATTACAGAAAAACAATCAACATCTACTCCAGCAGTGGTGACAACAAAGCTACTCCAGCAGGATAACAAAACAAACACAACATAAGATACCAAGATGGCAGCAGTAGCGTAAGCAGCTAAAACAGAGTTCTGGACAGAGAACAGTTTAAATGGATGGGATACCACAAATTCACCCCCGGGGTGGCACCTATGTTCCTCATGGTCAGGGGTAGTCAGTGTTTATCATAGACTCACTCTACAAATTACATCCATCTAGCCAAAGACAATTGAGGCAACTTGGGATTAACATGGCTAGGCTTGTAAGGGTTCTAGGGCTGCTAACCTAGTAACCTCCTGTGAACCTATGAACCTATAAAACAGAAAAAGCCTGTAAACTAATGTAAAATGTTGAGAGGAGTTGGTAGCTTAAGTATGTATGGCATCTGGAAGGTCAATAAAGAAGAGAAAAAAATGAAGTGAAAGGAACAGCAACTGTGAAAGCTTAGAAGGATTCTTAATGCTGTGTGGTGGAGCAGTGGTAGGAAGGCAGATGATACCGGCAACTGAAGAAGAAAATGCTTCAGTCACGCTAGACAAAAAGATTGATCAAATGCACTCTGAGCTTTTCAAGATCAGCGGTTTCTGATTGGAATACACAGAGATGAATAACAGAAAGTTGCAGGAAATTGATGCTTTAACTTTGAATTCATAGGAAATAACTGGTAAGCAAACTGTTGAAAAGGATGAAAGAAAAAATGGTGGGACTGCAATTAAGATATGAACAAATGGAACAGAAACTAGCAGAACTCAAAGACAGGTCATGCAGAGACAACTTGAGGATTACAGCAGTAACAGAAACATCCCAGGCTGCATTTTACACAAACTTCAGAACGAACTGGCTCCCCACCTAAGCACCATGTTCAATCATAGCCTCACATCAGGTTTTGTGCCCACTGAAAGGCGTACAGCAACAGTTATCCCACTCCACAAAGGGGGAGCCACCACTGATCCCGGGAACTATCGCCTTATTAGCCTGGCAAGCCTGGTCTGCAAGGCCATGGAATGTATCATCATGGAACTCATAAACAAAGACATTGGTAACCTCCAAACTCTGGATCCCACCCAGTTCAGGTTTGTGAAAAACAGATTATGCCTCCTGAACCTGATCGACTTCTTTGAGACAGTCATCAAAGCTGTAGATGAGGGTAAGGTGGTTCACACAGCCTATCTTGACCTTGCCAAGGCTTTCAACACCATCCCCCATTCTGGAATTATAGCTAAACTCACTAAACTAGGTATAAATCCCTACGTCACAAGATGGGTTGCCAACTGGTTCACTGACAGAACCCACACTGTAAAAGTTGCAGACTCCAAATCTGACCTCAAACCAGTGACAAGTGGAGTATCACAGGGTTCAGTCCTGGGACCTCTTCTGTTTGGTATCTACTTCTCTGAAGTACAGGCTAACACAGAAGGCCTCTGGCTAATGAAGTTCACAGATGACTGCAAACTAGTAACCATAGTTGAGTCCCCAAATGATGTGGAAATCCTACAGAAGGTCCTCGCTGACACAGATGTCTGGTGTCAGAGCCATGGCCTCAAGCTCAATGCCAAAAAGTGCATTGTCATCCCCTTTGGTAAAAACTCTGTACCCATGAACTACTACATAGACAGCAGTCTACTTAACACCGAATGTGTGATAAGAGACCTTGGGACCCAGGTGGACAGTAGTCTGTTCTTTGATAGTTACATCGCCACAGTAGTCAGGAAGTCCTTCTACGTGGCACACCTCATCATAAAAGGATTCTCATCCATGAAAAAAGAGGTCATTGCTCCCCTCTACTCAACACTCATTAGACCCATTATAGAGTACAACGCCTCTCGCCCCTTTTGGAATGTACCTCACAAGATATCTGCAGCAGCTGGAAAGGCCACAGAAGTACCTCACAAAGAGGATTACTGGCCTCAAACAGATGCCCTACACTGACTGTCTCAAAAAACTCCAGCTTTACTCCGTAGCATATCGCCTACTCCAAGGTGATCTCTGCCTAACATATAAAGCTATGTCAAACACATGTTGAACATGCTACACCTAAAGAAATCCCAATCCCTCTGAGCTACATGCTCTAGGGACTTAAACCTTGTCACCACAATAAACAGGACATGCTGGGGGGGGGGGGGGTAGAGTCATGTCCCAGAGACTTCCCATACTCTGGAACAGGCTACCTATCTATGTCAAGAAAAGTTCTTTATTAGCACTCTTCAAGAAAAATCTTGATGAGTGGATGGGAAATATGAAATACACCCCGGGGATCACATCTGTGTCTCTGCTCAACAGTGACATAGGAAAATAACTTTCTTGGGTGGCATAAGCCAGGGAACCTTGTTGGCTAAGCTTACGTAGGCCCTCGGGCCAATAGCCTAGTACCTACCTACCTATGAATCTATGAACAAAAGGAATGGAAGGACTGTAAAGCATTTAGTAGAAAATACCTCACCACATGGAGTGCTGATATTAAAAAAGAAATAGCACAGAGTAAATATTCCTAATTTGAGACCCGGTAAACAGCTGAGACCTACATTGATTAAACTGCAGACATACCAGCTAAAGGAGGAAATTCATTCAAATGTTTGGAGTAAGGGGAACAATCTTAAAGGTGTGAGACACAAGGACTTTTGCTGATAATGACTTTTTCTTGCAAACACTAACTATCCAAAATTACTACTCACGGCCTTGATCCTCTTTTCCAACTGCCAGACCTGCTTTTCTCCCTTTTATAAGACTTTATCCTACATTACTTTAAGTCTTTGATCCACTTTAAAACCTACAAAGGCCCTTGACAAGCACAAGATGAACTTGAAAAGAGAAAATATCATTTGGAGGCAGAACAAGTTGGCATAAGAACAAGAAACTAGTTAACAAATCTAGAAAAGTAAACTTTAAACACCTCAAGAAAGAGATGTTCTGCAAAGCCCATTCCTATATTCCAAAACAAAATTATGGATAACAGAAAGCAGATGAAACATCTTTCAAAAATAGTGGGAAATTCCATAAAAAATACACAGGGAATACTGAAGACAGTACTTAAAAGTGAAACTGTTTATATGAAAAAGGGCCAGATATAATCAAAATGTGACACATATTCTGTATAATAATTCATAACTATTGAAATATGTATGTACCACACAGAAAATAACTATTTGCTTATTATAAATATAATAATATAAATAGTATATCTTACATTTTACTTAAAAACAGAAGGTCCTATCTTACTGAAGGGGGAAGATGTACTGAATGTCATCTGATGAATGTCCTTGTTTTCAAAGTGCAAATTTTCTTAAACTGTTTTTAAAAATTTTACTATGACAGCGGTGGAAGAAGAGAAAAAGAAGTAAATGAGTTATGAAGAAAAAAGGAATTTAATATATTATGGGATGGAAGTCAACAGGCAATATTAGTTAGTCCTGGTAATGCATACATTAGATCTAGGAATGAATACAAAGTTAATGAGACAAGTATGTTGACTGAAAGTAGGCTAGATAGCACGATTCACAAAATTAGTACAGTAGAAACACTGAATGAAAAAAGTAAAATGTAGGGAAAATATGTATGGGCAAGGATGTTTGGTATAATTAAAATGCAAAATATGTACACTGGAGCATATTTTAAAACAAATTAAACCAGTAGCTACCACTGAAAAAATACTTCATTTCATTTTCTGTTTTGTTTGGTTAAAGTCACAATTGTTATCAAGCTTCAGAATGGAATAGCCTACGTTTGCAAACTGACCTATCTCCAGGACTGTTGGAATGCAACTTGTACTCCTTATACAACAGGAATGAACAACTTGTAGAAATAACAAAAAATATTGATAGCCTGACTACCTAGCAACACAAGAATCGAGGGACAGCTTCAGAAATAAAATGATGTGTACACTTGAATTAAATAGATCAGTGATTTATAACAGCAGATCTCCACCCCAAAGGAGGAAATCAGAGTTTGGGTCTGACTGATAGGACCAAAAGAAGCCTTGTGAAAATATAGTTAATATGCTGTCTATTCTTTGGATAGAGAGATAACTGTGGGTTGACTAATGGTTTTGTGTCTGAAAGGTTATGGAAGCCGGCAGCTGTCAAATAGCTAATACTACTGCAGCAATAATCATTCAAACATCTGCTGTTATGGTATGTTTACTTACACAACTATACTTCTTCTTTTATAACAACTGTCATTCATGCCAAGATTATATAAATTGCTCAATTCCTGTCTTCCCTTAAATTTCACTCCTCCTCTGAAAATTATTCTGCATGTACAGTATTATCCCAACAAATTTATTAAAATGACTAAAGTCTGAAGCCCTGGTAAAGAGAGGCACTTCCTAAAAGTAAGACAGCAAGGTGGCATTTGTAAGCAGGCATGGTTTGCTAAGCATGGGTAGTGAAGTGGTCAGTGTTAGATGTACAAGGCTGGAGTTAAAGAGTGTTACAAAAATATGAAACATCCTCTATATTTACATTACATTAATGTAAAATTACAGAGTGATGCTTTCATGCTGATGATGACATATAAGCAGTTGATGTTAATAAACAAAAACATTAAGACAGAGTCTGTAATGTGAAGACATTCTGGGATGCTTGGTACAGCAAGTAAGCAATATTTTAATATCAGCATTAATGTCACAAAAGTTGTACAACCTATAGGTGGCCAAATGGTGACATCTTACACATAACATTAAGGTACATGTCTTTGCCTGTACTTGCAATCTAAGATTTAGGGTTTCTAGATTTTTTTAAGAATCTTTATTAGCCATGCTGCGGTAGCATTGTCGCCTCACAGTAAGATGTTGTCCTGTTCGATTCTCAGCTAGAGCGTCTTCTGTGTGGAGACATGTGAATGGGCGTACCTTCGTTGAAGGTTGTGCATCAGGGCCGGCAACTCGGCACTTAAAAATCTACTGCCAATCATTAGCGGACCGGAGTTCTGCTGTGGCGACCCCTAACCGGGAAAAGCCGAAAGAAACAACAACATTAGCCGTGACATTAGAAAAAGTTGTGGAATTGCTGTAAATAGAGAGAAGAATATTAACCATAACATTTCCGTTATTATTTTTTATTGTAGCTATACAAATCTTTTCTTTAATGGTTTTCATTTACACTGACATTACATAAATTGCTCTGTTCCTGCCTTCCTTTAAATCTCTTTCCTCCTTCTGCTCTTTATTCTGTATATCTTGTTCTCACAAATTTCATTTATTTCTGTGGAATTTTCTCATTCCCATTTCAAAATATCCTGCCTCCAGCTCTTTTATTTCCTTTATAATATTCAAGGCTTAAGTTATAGTTGGCTTAGATTTTGATATCCATGTTCTAGCATTTGCTTTTTTTGACAACCAATAGCATTAGACATAGTAAAGTCTTACTGTGTCTAGGCAATTCAGATAGTATGTCCCTGCTCAAGGCAATCATTTCCTTAGTCATCATTAGTCATTTGCTCCCCAACATGTCTGACAAAGTACTCTGTAAGGAATTTTTAATATCTGTCAACTCATTGCATTCTCTAAAAATGTTCTCAATTACCTCTCTCTTTCCCATCACACCTCCATCATTTGCTGCCTGCCTGAGGAAAATTCTCTGAAGTATGTGTGACAATGTGAGGTATTGCCTGCTATGCCAGGAGAAGTAGTGCAGTGGATGTGTAACATATGCCAGCATAGCTAGCTGGAGTTTTGTAAAGAATTATACATCATTTGTATATCAAACTGATTTGTACAAGTGCTTGTGATGAAAATGTATTTGTAAAGCGACTTGTATTAAAAATGCACCAACAGTGGGTCCTGCTGGACAGAAAAGAAATAAACCTGTATCTCAGACTGTATTGTTACTGTTGAAATGAACATATTGTAACAGAGGATACTGGAAGAGAAGAGATTAATCTTAGTCAAGCTAACTTTGAAAAATAGTCTGAAATTAAATTACCTGGTTTAGGCCATAAAGATTGTATCTTACAGTTCTGATTGCAGCAAGAGACAAAATGTCTGTGGAAACCAGGACTAGGAATCCTACTGTATTGTCCTTAGGGGTGAACTAATTGCTACCCCAGAAGGGTGGAATATTTTAAATGATTGTATAGTTTCCAGATGCTATAACACATCTTAGCAAAGCTGTGTGTGTGTGTGTGTGTGTGTGTGTGTGTGTGTGTGTGTGTGTGTGTGTGTGTGTGTGTGTGTGTGTGTGTGTGTGTGGTAGATTCTGGTTCAGTTTTAGTAAAGGGGGTAGTGTGGGAACCAGAGTCAGATGACCAGACGTATGCAATGTCATTATGTAATGCAGCACTGAAATTATGTTTTAATACTAGGCGAGACAGAAGTCTCAGGGCACTCTGTTTTGGAACTGACAAGATCACTCACCCACTTCATCTTGCCTTGCTTTAGAAAGTAACCAGGGAAGAGTAATTCTTTAGATCAGTCAGGAAAATATAGTGAGATTATTTAAGTACTGTTTTCTGTAGCTTTGTGAATCTATCCATATGTGTTATTTTTAATATTCCTGTGATTGAAACTTTGGTGTCTATTGTATATAGATATTTAGTATTTTCATGTTCTTTTATTTATTATTAAATATATTTGAACTTTTCATTGTGGTTGGTCTTTTAGAGAATATTTTAACCTTTGAGAGCACTTATATTTATTTTGTGACACTGTGGACCCTCCTGAAAGCCTTGCTGCATTGGTCAAACACTACCATTTGTAGTAGTAGTATTAATATTACTCAGTATAATTGGGTACCCTTGTAAGAGTCTTAGAGAGACTGACTTTGGAGTGTTCTGGTGGCAGTCTGGGCAGAGGGGGCATAGCTGGTAAATCTGTGTCAGCCTTTCCCAGGTGTTTGTGTGTGTGTGTGTGTGTGTGTGTGTGTGTGTGTGTGTGTGTGTGTGTGTGTGTGTGTGCGTGTGTGTGTGCGTGCGTGCGTGCGTGTGTGTGTGTGTGTGTGTGTGTGTGTGTGTGTGTGAAAATCAAATCTCAAAGAGTGTCTGTATGTGTCAGCTACTTGGAGCAGTGACACAGAGCACTGATTTCACAGAGAGGGTGGTGAAGGACTTGGCTTGGAACACTCAGCTGAGGACTCAACGCTACAGCTGTGTCAGTGAGATTCTTATTTGGAGGTCTGGAGAGAGGGGAGGGCAGCCCCAGGACTGAGTGTACTCCCTGTGTGCTCTTAAGGGAAATTGTGCTTGGTGCAGAGAGCTACATCTGGAAATACTGTGTGTATCTAATTTTGTTCCAAGTAATCATCCCTCACCGGTGTCCGTGGTGATGACTGAGGCTCCTTGATCACTGGACCAGAGAAAAGACGTCACAGTCTGCTTGGATTATAAAGATATCTATGCAAATAATTCCATGCAAAAATCCTGAACCTTCTGAACTTTGGATTTTGCAAACTTGAGCAGTATTGATGTCTTCCACTGTCCCTTTGAAAATTGCTTTCTAGTCTCTCTTCCCAATTTTTTTCTAACCTCTTCTGATTGATTCTTATAATTGATATTTATTGTTTAATCTGCCTTGCTATCCCCATTTTAATGGCAGCTTCTCTTCTAGACTCAACTAAAATCTCAGCCAGAGCAATTCAGTTCAGTTAATGATATTTTCAGTGCACTTAAATCAAACACGCCATTCATCAAACTGTTCATACTGAGATCTTGGTACAATGAAGATCGAAAAATTTGCCCTTTCCTCACTGTAGTGTGATCTTGGAGTTGGTATATATAATTAGCAGGGGATGGGTGGGGGCACAGCCCCCCAAAAGAGCAGAATTAGATGAAAAGAATTTCCAATGAAATGTCATTCCTTGAAGTGGTTTTTCGCTGATTTAATATAGACATTTCCACAGTACTATCCCTTTTTCTTTACCTATACTCTGTTATCAATCCCTGGTGGATAAGGTAGTGCCTAACCCATGGTCCAAATTTTTACGTGACTTCATTTCATATTCTTTATCGCTCTAGTTATTTTCTCCCAATACCTTGGCTCCTTTTGCCAATTTTTTCCAATAAATTATGGACCCCTACTTGCAATCATTCATACTGGTAAAAAATATTTCTTCTCCATTCCTGTCTTGATTTGGTTTTCACAATATTTTCTGTTGCCTTCTAAATTACAATGCTCTGTACTGTGTATAAAATCCTACTCTGTCTTTATTTTCTGATCCTCCATTTTAATCATCATTCCTTTCACTTTAATTTAATATATAACCTTCTGCTTAAGTAATGTATATGAGGTTTGTCTGTCTAGCTGTAAAGTATCCCCTCAAAGTAATACTAAGCCACCATGTTCTGTGGGGAGTATACACTTTTCCCACTTTATTTTTGTCCTCTTCATCTCTTAGATAAATTCATTCAACTTTAATTATCATCCACAATTTCTCATCTGGTTGATTTTTAAAAAAGCAGGCCTGTATAGAACACAAAAGTGACTAAAATATCTTTACTACTTGTATCACCTAGTCAAGATCTTCAAGCTTCTCAGTTTTTGTATTACTTTTTTTCAAATATTTATTTTTTTTCTTCCCTTGTTTTGTTAGCATATTTCAATTCCAATCATTTTACAAGCGACAATTCAGTTACATAGAAGAAATACAGTCAGTTAGGTACATCTTGTTGCAAGATAATTTTCAGTGTTACAACAAAATACACAATATAGATAACACTCTATATACAATATATAAAACAAGTGCTGCAGAAAAACAACTTCTGATTAAGATTTTTGTCACAGTTTACATACTAATCATAACTGCTACATATGAGGTATAGATTAGACACAAACTCACAAAAGGATATGCCCTATGCCCTTTACAGTTAACATTCACAATAATTTGTCTTTTTTCATCTATCTATGCTTTTAAAATATTATCCAGGAGAAGACTCCAGTATTTTAGAAAACAGTAACACTTACTTTGGTTATTCATTATCAATTTATGTGTTGATATATACTTTATTGTCATACTTCTGAAGCCCTCCCGTGACAATTTGGTTCAATCTAACCAGTTCTGAGTAATGTACAATTTTACTAGAGAGAAGATTATAATTAGAATATACAGATTAAGTTTGGGTAACTTTTGAGAGGTGATATGTAAAATTGCAAATTCCCATAATAATGTGGATTTTTGATATCCCATCTTCTCTAGTCTGACTCTCAGTCATCACCACAATTTATAAGTATATTTACAGCTCCAGAAGATGTAGAATAGGTCAGCAATTTGTGAATAGCAGCACGGACAGTTTGGTGAAAATTCTGAGTTGAAATTGTTGAGAATTTCTGGGGTAAAGTAACCATTATTGGTTATCGTTAATTGAGTATATGTGAGTTTCGTAAAGAGGATTAATTTTAATGTTGTTTCAATAAATTTAGGTTTTTGCTTTTCAGTGATTTCTTTGAGCTTTTCAACCCAGTATTTTGAATACAAAATAGATGGTTGATATTTAACAGCTACTATAAGCCTATATGTATTTGATAGCATTGTTTTCCTTAAGGTTAGTTAAGTTCAGTAATGTATTGCAAATATTTATGTCTTTATCGTTTACTTCAAAATCTCCTATTATTGAAGTGCACAGTTCTCTAATTTGCCTTAGCATTATGACGTACCTTTTCAGAAGGTTAAGGATATTCCTTGTGTCCTCTAGAGATTTTTTTCCTATGTCTGTAAATATCCCAGACATTGCATTTCTTAATGAGCAGATAGTCATCCAACTTTATCATCTCATTTAATCTGAGGTTTGGATTCAGATGTATTGGTTGTAAAAAGATGTAAGTATTTGTTAAGTTTAGTGCTTCCATCATTTTTTGAAATGTAATTATTTTATGTTTTAATGAGATATGAAATCTGCTATCCTTTAGATTTTCCTGATGCATAAATGGAAGAGCTTTGGGATTGATTTTACTATTTTTGACATAGTCATACCATAATTTAATCTATAGTGGACACTATTCTTTACCCTTGGGATTATATTCAGTAACTTGAATGATCTTGTTCGTACATATTATATCATAATATAAGTTCAAGTCAGGTAATCCTAGTCCTCCCTTTTCCTTAGGATACATTAACGTCTGACAGCTCATTCTGACAGATTTAGGGTGCTAGATAAACTTAGATTTGTCGAAAAGTTATAATTGGTCCACTGCAATCTGTTGATGTATCACGTCCATACAGCATCATGTCAGAGTTAGTTTATGGGATAGTAATTAGCTACTAAATAAGTGTACAGTGTTGTAAGGTGACTGTGTGGGAAAGCTATATTTTTATAGCATGTATGTATATGTCACATTTATAATAAAATGAACAAGGTTATGATGTTATCATTTGAAACTTCATATTCCACTCTCCCCACTGTAGTGCTATCTCGGAGTTGGTATATTTAATTAGCAGGGGAGGGTGTGGGGGGCACAGCCCCCCACAAAAGCAGAAATAGGTGAACTGCGTACATTTGATTTTAAAGTTGTAGTTATGCTGGTTAGGGACAGTAGTTGATTTTAGTAAGTTGTTTTATTGTTAGTGTGAATTCCATTTGCTGATACGTTTTAGTTAGGTTGCTTTAAAATGTTTCCCGGGTGTGTAATAATAGTTATTTTAGGTTTATTTTAAATAGAAGTTAAGGAGTTAGCTTAACACAGGCACAGGATGTCAATTGGGCCTACTATGGCTATTTGATTTTGTGATTTTCGATCTTCTCAGATTTTGCTGTTATGGTACTTCGACATTTAAGGGTCGATATTTACGTTTTCAAACAAATGAACATTCGATAATGTAATACAGACCCGAGAAGGAAAGTTAGGGATTTTGTGGGATTAATTTCATAGTTTGAAACTTTGAGAAGCTGTTAACTGAGTCTAGAATTTTGCTAAAGTCAGTGTTAGGGAGTGTGAAATATAAGTTTAAATCATCAGCAAAGGGTGTTAGTGCAATTTTATTATTAAACATTTCTGGAATATGATGGTATATTCTTTGGGTTATGAGTAAACATAGATGTTCTATATGAAAGTTAAAGAGGTACAGAGATAGCAGACATTCTTGTCTGGTCCCATTTAGAATTTTTATTGCATTTGAATTTGTTTTATTAATGTATAGAACTATGTAAATGCTCCCATATAAAGTTTTTATTATATTTGTAACTTCTTGTGGTATATCAAATTAGGGCAGTATAGAAAATAAAGGGTTTAGGTTTACTTTGTCAAAGGCTTTACATGCATCCAAAGCAAAGGCATATATAGGGGTTTTATTTTGTTTAGATAGCAAGCTCATTGCATCTAAGGTTAATGTGTTATCACATGTCTGCCTACTATTCATGAATACTGGCTGTCCAGTTGATATTATGTTTGGTAATACTTTTGTCAGTCTGTTTGCAAGCATTGCAGCTAGAATTTTGATGTCTAAGTTTATAAGAGAAATTGGTCTGTAGTTTCCTGGGTTTTTGATATCAACTTTTCCTTTAGCTATAAAGACTACCTTTGAGTTATTTAAATATAGATCTGCAATGTCATATTCTCTTATATAGTTATACATTTTCATTAAAAGTTTTGATATTTTTTGTCCAAAGGATTTATAAAACTCAGCAGTATAACCATCAGGTCAAAGAGCTTTACTTGTTTTCAGACTATTTATTACTGAAACGAGTTCTTGTTGCATGAAAAGGGGCTTAAATAGATCTTCCTGTGTTTGCTTTATCTTTGTGAAATTTACATTCTTTAGGAAAGTATATCTCTCTAATTGCATATTTGTTAGCTTTTTTGGGCCATATAGTTTTGTATATAAATCTTCAAAAGTTTTAATAATTTCTTGATTAGTATTATGTGTGTTCCCTTGGTATTCAATTTCTGTTATCGTAGGGGCACTGTTGTTTACAGTTATTATCTTCACAAGTAATCTTGAAGGAGTTTGTGCCCATTCTGAGTACTTTGCTAAGGTTTTAATTTCCATGAAAGAGAATTGTTCTGTATACATTATATATAATTCTTTTTGTAAGTTATTTATCTGTTCTTCCAGTACTGAGTTCAGGTTTTTTTTGGATTGATTCTTCTATTTCAATTTTTTTTTTTTTAGATTTGTCTCTTTCTCCTTATATACTTTTTTATAGTATGACACTTTTTTAATCAAAATTCCCCTAATCTTTACTTTACATGCTGCCCATTGAATATCATAGGGAATATCTGTTAGTATTAAGTCATGACTGAGTTCATCTAATATGTTGTTAGTTTCCTATATTATATCCTTTTTCTGTAGTAAATTCAGATTTAGGGACCAGTTTATACCTCTTGTTTTCAGGATTAAATTACTAGGCCATTTTATTTTAATTATAATCTTTCAGTGGTCCGAAAAAAAACTAGATTCTGTACAATAATTTATTTCCACCTTTAAGAATATTTCCAATATCAGAAAGAAATCTAATCTAGACCACAATTTATAACATTGGGAATTTTATTGTAGATGGGTTATTAGTCCGGTAGCAATGCTGGTTGAATAAGTTAAAATCTGTTTTTAGATTGTTTACTATTATGCAGGCATGGGTGTTATAAGTTCTGCTTTTGCTAGTTCTATCTGTTATGGGGTCAGTTATTGCATTCCAGTCACATCCTATTACAGTGATGGCAAATGTATAATACGCATGTGAATGGTGACACACCATGACATTTTGGGTGACACACCAGCATTCACCAACACCCAGGTTACCAAAGAAACCATTTTTGCATTTGTTGCTTGTGTGAAGTGCATTGAATTATTTTGTGCCAGGAGCCAGTTCAATCAACTGCTGCAGAGGTAAAGAAGTTATTAACCTCCAAGTTTATTTCGATATATCGTCTCAATAGAGTCTGCAAAGGGCAATGTTGACATTGTTTTCTCTTCATGGTTACACTTCTGCAAAAGCCAAGTAGTCTGCATTTCTAAGCGTGTGCTGTTTTACATTCCTTTCAACTGTTCTTCTTAATTTGTCCTAAAACTGGCAACTTTTTTACACTTAATAATGACAATAATTAAGATTTATACAGTTATTTTATTTCAGAAAATGTATAGTAATTCACATTCATTTTTTCTGTCAGTGTCTCAAATTAATAGTACTAGTAGTTTAAAACTGTCCATGTCTCTTATTTCAAGATTATCCCTGATTCTGTTGAGATTTAGCCCTGATGTATTGAAAGCTATGCTGTTTTACTTTTATTTATTTATTTATTTATTTATTTATTTATTTATTTATTTATTTTGATTTTATTTTATTTTTTTATTTATTTTTGTTTGGGGCAGGAAGGAAACACATCAGCAGAGTCAAGTTAGGCATTTTCTAAATTTTTGACATGCCAAGCCCAAAAGGTTCACCATCACTGTCCTATTATATAGTGGTAGCTTGGAAATTGAGTTAGGATGCTATAAATTTCCATGATAAAATCTTGTTGTTTTGCACATGGACTATGCAAGAAGCGGTTTCTATAGACTCAAGTTTTTAATTGAAAAATAGCACTATCTTCCATTTACATCAGAGTCATGATGTATAATTGTCTCTTTGAATGAGTTTTTAATTAAAATTGCAACCCCCTTACAGTTAGTTTAATTACCTGATGCTATTGTTTTTATTCATTTTTCCTCCATATCTTTCTCCCAGTCTTCCTTTAACATATATGTTTCTTGCATAAATATAATGTTTGCATCTGATTTAAATGCTAAGTGCATAAATAATTTCCTTTTCATTTTATCTTGTATGCCTTTCACATTCAATGAGTCAGTTATCCACATCCCTTTTTCTTACTGTTTTCCCTTAATGTTAATTTGTTTTGCTGTCTTCTCCTTGTGTTCATATGAATACATTTTTTTTATAGTTTGAACAAGCATTTCTCTATTCATGTAGCACTTTACTCTTCCAGCTCTATCCCTATGCCTACTCACAAAACTACCATGTCTGAAAGACGTTAACAGTTTACAACCAAAAGGTATGTTACTTTTTTTGTGAGTTAAAATTCAACATTTTATGATACCTCTATTTAATATTTTTTTCAGAACCTTTATATTACAAAAAACAATCACTAGGTACACTAAGATTTGCATATCCTGCCTGACTTGCCTTTTTTTGACCTACGACTCCATATTTAAAAGTATCACCCAAATTATATAGCCTTCATTTTAAACTGTATTTAACTTTGATTGACTATATTTAATAGTTTATCCTGTTTTCGTACTTTTGTATTTCTTCATTTTTCACTGACTAAAATGTTTGCAATGTACTGTTTCTTGACTTGCATTTTTCATGTGACTTAGTACGTCAAGAAACAGTAGTCACAATGATGCCAACCCATACTTCTCATTTAAGATAGTTAACATATATACGTTGCTGATTCTTGATCTTACTACTTGGAACAACAATCATAGACCATAACCATTTTGCAAAATTTCAGAGCTTTGCTGTTTCATGTCTTACCATTGACTGACCATTTGAGTACCCTAAGTGACTAAGAAGACTGGCAATATCAGTCTTTTTTTAGATGCAACAAAAGAGTAATAATTGTATCGAGAGGCATTTCATAATTAAACAAAGGTATTTGTAGAGGTATAACAATATTCAAACAAGCATCAAATCATTTGTTTAGTAGTGCTGTAACAACAAGAAATATAACCTATCAAGACATCTGAATTGCCTTTAAGATTTGATGCATATCAAAGAAATTACTTTCCTAACCTTTAAATTTAACACAAGAAGCAGTTTGCATTTGTTTGAAAATACTTCTATCAGCCAGCATAAGTCGTATAATATATGAAATTATTATTACACTTCTTCATAAGAGTGAATTGTGCCATGTTTGACTCTGAACAAATTAGCTCCTGTCATGTTTTTCCTTCTTATGAGGTTATGTGTCACAATTTGGCTCCTTTATTTATTTGGAGCTCGCAAGCATATAAAAATAGAACATTTCAGATTTCTTTTTTTTAACCATCAGTATTTTACAAGCAGTTTCTAGTAGACACGTATAGTATAACCACCACTTTATAGTCACTAATATTTCAGTTTGAAAACAAGAGAGAATTGGTAACACTCGTAACATAAACTAGTTTATGTGTTTCTTGTATATCTGTAAAAGCAATAGTGAGATAAGCATTATAACTTTTTTTGTTGATGACTGACTTACAGTCTGATATTACGTCCTATAGAATTTACTGGGGTTACAAGGGTTATGGAGCATTTACTTTAGTCATATTTAAAATCCCTTGTGACATAATTGTATAGCTTGCTTTTTAGACAAAAGTCATAAGTACACCAGTTATTACAATTTTTGCTTTCTATATGACTGTGATCAACACCATTCTTCTCAGATAATTGTCAAGAGCATACTTTTGCCAGGTTCCTATGAAATTGTCGAAACTCCGTTTACACAAATACGAAATCATCGACACGTATTGCGTGAAAAATGTAATCGACGAACGTGCAAAACCGCAAAATTCAAAATGTAGAAGTGTTTTGGTTGGCCCGTCTGCGGTATAGCTCCATAAGGTAAGTGTGCGATAGTTACGGACCTTAGGGTTAGGGTGCGGGTTAAGGTAAATGTATAGATGGGAAATGTGTGTAAGATTTAGTGCAGTGTTAGAAGTAGGGTTTTGTTAAATGTATTTATGTGTATTATTTATTATGTTTGGGTATATCTTCGTAGGGGAAGTGTGCGGTAGTTACGGACCTTAGGGTTAGGGAGGGGTTAAGGATAGTGCATAGATAATTGTGTATGTGGGGTTTAGTGTAGGGTTAGAAGTTGAGTTTTGGTGCTTTACTTTAGATTTAGGAGTTGGGTTTGGTTAGTGTATGTATGTGGTTTATTTATTTTGTTTGGGTAGGTAGTATGTAGCGTGTGGTGGGGTTGGCCGACTATGAATGTTCGATATTTTAAATTTCGTGGTTTAGTGCATTTGGTATTTTCGCGGTTCAAGTAATAGGTGTCGCTGTTTTGGCATTTAATGTAATGGATTTTTGTTGATTTAATATAGACCCCTTTTGCCAACTAAAAGAAACTTAAATGATTTAGCTCTTACCTTGTTATTCTTGTCTATGTGACAAAATATACTATTTTATAGCTCTTTTATTAAATTGGAGTAACTCATTCAGCAATGCATACTTTTACCTTCCTAACGTTTACTATAGATATATATATATATATATATATATATATATATATTTATATAAATATATATATATATATATATATAAATATATATATATATATATATATATATATATATATATATATATATTTTTTTTTTTTTAACCATCTGAGTGATTTTACCAACTGAATAATTTGTTCCTTCAAAGTTCATGTTCCCTTACAGAAAAAAACACCTATATCATTTAGTAGTCTGAAGCAGTAGTCTGTACAGGGTTGAAAACTTGGCAATGAATCCATAACTGTTATATTTTCAAGAACAAGGACATTTTTTTCATTTGCCATTTGCCATTTTTTTCATTTGCCAAACTTCATACTTAATACTTCCCATTCAATAATTCTTTTTGATCATTCTGGATTCAATTTTTTTTCAGAAACTCTGGTTTCTGATCTTAACCAAAGACTGTTAAAAACAAGAGACATTACTTTTTCTCTTGCCATCAGGTTATTTAACCATGTATTTGACCTCTTAAGCTACAAATAGTCCAGCTCGAAGGAGAATAGAGGAGATTGGAGTGTTACTTGTCAAAAAGTCTGTGTAGGCAACTGGTTCCTTTTAATATTCAGCATAACATACAATTAATCCCATTTTTGGTTCCCCCTTCATTTAAAGGAACATATGGCCCCATCTGTACTTTCTTTTCCTCACTTATTTTTTCTAAATCTGTTCCTTTGAGCTATTTCTTACCAATTCTTCCTGTTAAGGTTTTTTCAGGTTATAACATCTGGTGGTTCATTGAAGATTTTCATAAATAGTGCTTTTGCTTCTTTGGCCGATGCGGTTGCATGGAAGATTAATGTATTCAAATACCTCAGCTGGAACTTGATTTTTTGGTACTAAATAAGCACAGAATGGAGATAATTGTTGTCTTTGCTGTTTTATTTGGAAGGGTAAGTCCCCTGCAAACAATATATTGCTTCCATTCCCTGAAATATATTTTTTCTTTGCTGCCATTATAATTTTATAAAAATCTTGATGGTTAAAAAATTTAGCAAAATTTTGACTTGGTTTGTCCAAGTTTGGGCTTTGTGAAGAGCTCAGTGTGCTCTTTCGATCACCATCTCACATGCTTCTGAATTTTTCTCTAAAAGGTGACCCATAACTCGTTTTACTGTTTTTATTAGTTGTACTTGTTCATATTTTTCTGGGATACTTTGAATTAGTATATTGTTCCTCCTACTTCTTGCCTCCAAATCAATGATTTTCTGTTGCATTTCATGGCTCTTCTTGACATTTGCTTCATTTTCTTTTTGAATTTGGTCTATTTTTTTTTTCATTTTTGGACACTTCAGCTTCCATGTTTTTATAGTTGGGAATCTATTTGACTTAATGTGTTTCCGAACTCTAAAAGTTTATTTGAAACATTTTGAATAGCTATTTGGAGAGGTAGTAATGCCAATTTTAGGTCATTTAGGTTGGATTTTTGCTCTGCTTTATATTTTATAGAAAGTTTCAGATTATCCTGCTGTTTTGTGGTTCTTTGCCTTTTAATTATAGTTTCTTTTTCAGGCATAACCACTTGTGAGTATTTAGTTTTAACAATTTCTGCTTCCATGATTTCAGTTTCACTCATCATTTTGGTCAGCTCAGCCTCCCTTTCTTTTTCATTTTCCTTCTATTTGACTGTATCAGGCTGTTATCACATATTTGTACTGGCACAGTTTGCTTAGAAGAAAGTTTATTTAATACTTCTTATGATATATGATTCAACTCTTCACTGGAGGCATTGTTTTGGTAGCGGATGTGTTATTTACCAAACAGAAAGTTTTCAAACTTTATTTTTCATGGCTTTTGGCAGTTTTAGTTGTTGTTTTTATGGAGCCATATTGTTAAGGTGCTCACCGGACCGCCGCCATCTTGGAACCCCTTTGTTTTACCTTTTGCTTAGTCTTTTCCCACTGTAGCCAGCCTGATTGAGATGGTTATCTTGAGACAGTGTAAAAATTGTCTCATGCTGCCTAACAATCATCTGTTACTCAAATGGCATAACACAGTGTGTGACAAATGTATATATATTATATCCTTGGAGGAAAGAATCTCACACAGAGTAAATGCAGACACCAAAATAATCAGGAGTGCTTCACATACCACACCTCACCAAGGCCATCACAGTACACCTTCTCCATCATACGCTGAGATTCTAAGAATTAACTTGCCTAAGCCTCTTAGAGCTCCAAAACACAACACAGGCACAAAGCACACTCAGCAAGTTAACCCTACCTCTTCACATTGCACAAGGAGCCAAATTCACAGATGCTGAACCTGTAAGGCAGGCATCTACCCAAGCAAACATTCTAGTTGCAGGTGACTCCATTTTAAGACATACAGATGTACCTCTTACAAGGCTGAGCATGGAAAGAATTATGGTTATTTGCTTGTCAGGTACCAGGATCCTTTGTCACACTTGCACTCAAGTCCTTGAACAGCAAGTACCAGTATGACTCTGGCACAGCACAAGTGGGTGTCAATGACTCGAGATGTACCTCACTGGACTATAAGAAGGAATAAATGATGGAGTTATCAGATTATGAGTCCCAGGCAGGTACAATCCTAACATTTAGCAGCATTCTAACTTCTCCAATGATGAGTAAAAAAATATTTTGTTTCAATAATTGGCTTGGTTTTTGCTATCATTGAAATGGGGTCCAATATGTGTCAGCCTGGGAGAAAATGAGCAACACACCATGCTGCTTCATCAGGGATGGCCTGTATCTGTCCCTCTAGGGTTCTGATTATTGGCAAAGACATTGTCCGCCCCCATAGTACCTTATTTAGGCAATGTCAGCCTTATAAACCAAACAGCCAACATAACAAAACAAGCAAAGGAAAATATGAATTACTGACAAATGCTAGGAACCTAAACAAAAAACTCAAGCCCTTTTCACCCTGGTAGACATAGTCTACTGTTAGTGACATGGTTTAAAATGATAAAAAGCCCTCTGGCGACGCAGCACTATGACACCTTCCACATATTTAGACCACATATTCAGCAGGAGGAGAGAATGGTGGAGGCATCTCAATCTTCATCCAGAAACCCAAGCAAAGGGCAAAAAGGCTACACAGACAAACCATTCAGTAAAAACTACAAGAAAGACTCAGTCAAGCTAGATTTTTCACTTTGTAATACTGTAAAGCTCCTGTTTTAGAGGTCCATGGGATATATGCTAATAACTCCTTAAGGATATAACATTGTTTCAGCTACATGGCTTCTGAATGCCCATGACTTTTTTTCTTTTTATATTTTAAGTCTTTAAACCCCACTAGCTGAAGACATGCCATGTTTTGGACTTTTTGTGGACTCATCAGTACAGTATAGGTGCATTATTTGGCTATACTTTAGAAACACTGGTCATAGTTAAAGAGTCCATTTATGCTGCACAGTTAAGTTCTGCTCTTGCACTAGGGAAGCACTTAGGTTTATCTTTTTCCTTATTTCGGACACATACCTTTCAACTGTACAGATTTTCTCAGAATGCCCAAATTTTTGTCTCATATTTTTGGTCTGTTCCTCATAAATTTCTTGATTTTCTGGCAAATCACTGGGATGATCTGTGGACTTAAGTCACTAAATATGATATACATTTGAGTTTCAGACTTCATATCCTTCAGAAAAAAGCATGCAGAGACAAACCCTGTTATTCTAGCAGCATTCTAAGTTTATAAGAGCAACATTTCAAATCTGTCCCTATTATTGGGCCTTTGTCCCCCCATTCTGTCAAGCTTTGTCCAGATTTTTTTGTGCTAAGAGGTTGAGATGTATGTTTGGACATAATCATTGCACTCCATGCACTACAAATAAATTCCTAGTAAAGGTTATTGTACTTGGCATACAATGTAATAAAACAGATGTCACACTGTAGTAAGCAGCTGTCTATCACACAGCAGTAAAGTGTTGTTTATTGCAGAGTGATAGCTTTACTGCATCATCACCTTCACAGATGTGCAAATTATTCCAAATGTTTTATTTCCAGCTCTATCTCCTTTCAGTATAACATACAAACTCACTGTGCAGTAGGTCTGTCATTGAGGTGATTCACACATTCACAATGTTCTCCCTAAAAGTGATCAATCAATCCATTGACAGACAATGATTTATTAGTTTTATATCCGTTTTATTACACTGTATGCCAAGCACTATACACCTAAGAATCTTCTCCTGTTCCATCTTACTTTTACCTTCCACTTGAATATACCTGTGTTTATTTATTGGTTTATTGTCTGCCTGAGTAACTGATTGTGCTGCATTCTGGTTACTAGGTTAATAGGTTTATACTAGGCTAACAACCACGAGGGTCTTTAAAAGTCTAGCCATTCAACCTAACCCAGTTTTGTTCCAGAGTTCCTTGGCTGCCTATATGGTGGGGTATGTTAATAAAGAGGTAGCTAAGGTTTATGTGGGGGGTATGTTACTTGGGGATTAATTTACTTACTGTTAGCCTCTGTTCATCAAAGACATGAGAGGGAATTTTCAATTTGCCATCTAATGATTAAAATTTTTTTTGAACAGGTCAGGGATGAACTCTGATTCATGTAGATGGGGAGTTTACTCCATAGCACGGGGATCCTTTTTGACACAACTCAGTCCCTCCAGCATTTTCTATTTATGTCACAAGCAAAGTTCAAGTTCATGGATCTAGTGTTTCTGGAGCTGTTTGTCTTGCAGATTTGCAGGAGATCCATCAGAGCTGGATCTGAGGATGCCTTGTATGCTAGGCATAAATTGCCTGTCGAAGAGACTCAGTACAAAGAGAGGACCTTAAGGCAATATATGTAGGACAGTGTATTCATACCCTGGATTCTACTGGTAAGGACCTTTGAGGGCATTCCAAATGTTGCAAATGTGTGGTTAGGTACATGCCAAAGGGGACATTGTCCTCAATGATGGGTCTGATAAGGGCAGTTGGGTGGTACTATAACTTCCTTGGACCTGGATGCCATACTCTTACTTATGTGTTGGGTGACATAGAATCATTTTCTTACTGTCTTGGCTATGTGTTGGTTGAATGCCAGATTATTGTCTAAGATCCTAACTACTGGTTCAACTCTTAGGGTTGTTTTATCAATGAAGTAATTAGCTTGGGTGGATGATTTCCCAAAGAGCACTGTAATGCATTTATTTTCACTGATTTTAATAGGTGGCTTTCGGACCAGCCATTTGTTTGTGTTAGACTCTCTTGTAAGATGTTGGTGTTGTGGGGGGAATCTATGATAGCTCAGAATTTTTAGTCATCTACATAACAAAATCTGCTACAGACTACAGAAAGCATGCCAACCCACTGCAAAATGTTTAACCTCTCTACTGCATCATCAGATGGTACGGCAGGATGACATGGAATCAGGAAGTAATCCGATAGCTGCTCAGTATACAACAAACAGAAATGCCATTTTATTAAATTTAATAAATATATGTCCACTGAAACAACTAAAGTAAAATCTACACATTTTAAAATAAGAAAAACTACTTTACAAGATTAGGACATAATTATAAGAAAAAGAAATGGTAAAAAAAAACCTGCATTTGATCTTTAACAACATAATCAGTTAGTAATACTAGAGCCGATGTAGTCCAAAATACAAAACTACTGGTAGTAATAACTGACCATAATTTAATATTAATCAACACATTCAACACACAGTTCAGAAAACCAGCTATAAACTAGAATGTCCTTTATAAGGGCAAACTTTTCCTAATGGAACATGCATGTAAGACCATAACTCACACCTATCCAGTTCCTAGCCTCCTCTATGCCTCATTAATGTTCACTAAGCTAGAGTCCTCCCACACAGTCATCCTGGAGCAATCTTATAATAAAAGTGCTGTTTGCAAGTAACCACATCAACCAAACACATCACTGTATTGCACTTCATTCCTTTAAATGGTTAGAACTACCTAATCCATTAGCCTATGCACACCTGAACAAATTACGAACCGATTTAAACACCTGAGCACAGCATATAACAACATATAAAGTACTGCAGACTATAAAGCACTGCAGTTATAAAAATGCATTCAGTTAATAGCTTTCAGTTCAGATTCAGAACAAACACAAAAAGGAACCACACAAATTGGGTTGAGGATTGGCATAACGGTTTAGGTGTTTACCTTGCAGACACAAGGTACAGGGTTTCATTCTCACCTTTGTGAAGCATGGATAGGCTTAAAAAATGAAGGCTCTGTGGAGTCAATAGCCTAGTAATCACCTATGAACAAAAGTTATTTAAATGGTAAGATAAATGCAATAGTTTAGATGTACTTCCCTTGATGCAAAATAGAGTCTAAATGATTTGTTTCAAAGAGGCCACTCACTAGCGGAGTCCCTCGGGGTTCTGTACTGGGTCTGCTCCTTTCTGACATCTACTTCTCGGAGGTCAAGGCCAGTATCAACAACATATGGCTGACCACATCTGCAGATGATTACAAGCTAAGAACAGTCATAGAATCCCCCCAAAACACTAACATCCTACAGGAAGGACTAAAACAGACAATGACTGGTGCCTAAGCTATTGCTTAAAAATGAATGCTAAGAAATGCATAATACTATCATTTGGGAAGTCAGCCACCACAGGAAATTACCTCATCAATAACAGACTTGTAAAAGTAGAACAATCAGTCAGGGACTGGGGTATGTATGTACATAGTAACTTGACTTTCAAGCAACCTGTGTCTAATGTAGTAAGGAAATAATTCTGTTACTCAACTTATAAGCAAGAGCATGGCATCTAGGTCCAAGGATGTCACTCGTCCACTGTGTTCAGCTCTTTTCAGGCCCACCTCCTTCGGTATTTACCTGCCCAGGGACATGCAACAACTAGTTCTTACAGACTTTTGAGAGGTGATTTATGATTGGCATGCAAGGCACTCTGATGGATTTTTGCATATCCATAAACTGAATGGTATCAGAATTACGTGATCTAGGGATTTAAACTTTGCTTGCAACAAAATAGGGCAACTGGAGGGACAGATGCATATCTCAGAGAATCCCCCTTCTCTGGAACAGGCTTCCCATACATGTGAATCTTCCCCCATCAAACAAATATCAAACATATATTCACAGTTTGCTACATTAATCTTCTGGTTACAGGTTTCAAATTAATTTTAACTGCCTGGATAAAATATGGAATTGTCTAATTTGTTGTCTGTACACACACGCACACACACACACACACACACACACACACACACACACGCACACACACACACACACACACACACACACACACACACAGTGATGAATGTTCTATAGATGAGTGTAAGTTTAGCATGGTATGAATAAACTACATAGTGTACATTATATGGTGATTATCCCTTTTCACTGGAAGCCTTGGCAAAGGCAGGTGTGTTTGGTATAATTGTCAAGGTATTTACTTCCTAGACACAAGGTACAAGGTTTAATTCCAACTTCAGGTTGTTGGCTAGGCTTAAAATGGCCTTCAGGGTAGTTACCCTAGTATGCACCTATCTGTTAAATTATATATATATATATATCTCAGTTTTAAATTATATACTTTTTACTGGTACCAAGTGATAACTGCTGTATTGCAAAGCTTTTCTGCCAAGGCCTCCACTGAAAAGGGACATTGCAAAATCAATGAAGCAAATCAATCAGTCAGTCGTTCTAGAATGTGTTGACAAAGTCTGGCACCACCCCCCCCCCCCCCATGGCCCAGACTTGAACAATGTTTATTGAAAAATAATTGATAAATTGGAAAATACCCTAAAATATGTTCGATTTTGGTCCCACCAAAGGTGAATAATTGATAAGGAGAATTAAAAGCCACAGGACAAATTGTACTATAGAGTTCAAGACATAATAGGCATCCAAGACTAAGACAACTGTGAAGTATCCTGAGTATACGTAGGGAGATGTCAGGGTATAATACCTAACGCAAACTCTTAATAGGGTGTCTTTTTAAAATCTACAGACAGTTAAGCTGAACTGCTGTGAATGAATGAAGCTGAGGTTTATTGAGATTACGGAGGACTAGGAAGGGACACAGGGAGATCTTGATTAGAGAAAGTTCCTTTTAAAGCTTAAAATAACAAAAGGCTTAATACATTAAAATTATGAGCATGAGTCGTAGATCATGACAATAATGGATGTGTTCCCCCTACAGGTTTGATGGCCCAAGGAAGAGAGTTATTTAGCAAAGGTCACTTTCTAGGCTGAAAAGAGAAACAATATATATATATATATATAGAGAGAGAGAGAGAGAGAGAGTAGAGAGTTGATTATCTGAACTAATTAGGAGCTTGGGTAGTTCAGATAATCAAACATATAACTGAACTGGACAAAAAACTTCTAAAATCTTGTTTTTTCTACACACAGGGAATACATTTTTCAACCATTTAGTAATTCCAGTGGAAAATAAAGAATATTTTTTACACACGAGCAGGCTACAAGCTCAAAAACAAGCACAAATGAATATATATAACCTTTACATATTCAGACTCTAGGATTTTTCCTACCCAAAAACTCTGAAAGGCTGCATTCGAATAATTGACATTTCGGATAATTGACATTCGGATAATCGACTCTCTACTGTACTGTGTTATGAGAGTTGTAAATTATTGTTAAGCAATTTAGACTTTACTTAAATATAGGCTTTATGCAATTGAAGTAAACGAAGTAATTTTGTGTCCTTTGTGTTTGTAGTGATTTATTTATATATATATATATATGCTATTTTCTTTTTGAATGTCAACTCCAGGATGGTAAAAAGGAATTATCAAGGCACAGTTGGGAGGGTGAGAAGGTTGTTGTTGTTGTTGTCTTTCGGCTTTTCCCGGTTAGGGGTCGCCACAGCGGAACTCCGGTCTGCTAATGATTGTCAGTAGATTTTCATGAACGCCAAGGTACCAGCTTGACATCCAACCTTCAACAAAGGCACGCCCTTTTACGCATGTCTTTCGAATACCCACCCAACTGTGGGGAGGACATGCAGACTCCACACAGAAGGCACTCCCTGCACTCCTGCCAAGAATCGAACGGGAGAACCTCTTGCTGTTAGGCAACAATGCTACCGCTGCACCACCGTGGAAGTCATCCTGCTTTTAAGTTATCAAGTGATAAATGGTATATGCAACTGCTCTGCCCTTGAGCTGGGTAAAAGAAGGTAAATGATGAATACTGCTCTCAAGTCGGACACTGCAGTGTCCAGTGGTAATGAGCCACTTAGTGTTTCTCTGTGTAGTTTTACTATGTCTATGAATTGGAAATTCTCTCTTTCATGTTAATTGGCTAACTCACATTGGCCAATTAGCATTAGTGGACAGAATCTTTATAAATCCAGCCCACATACAGACAGACACGCACACACACAGCCATTCAGCTGCATTCATGCTCCTTATACACATGCATGCACACATATGACCACAGATGCTCACACACACACACACACACAAACACACAGCCACAGACATTCGACTGCATTCATGCCCCCTATACACACACATGCACACATATGGCCACAAACATACACACACACACACACACACACACACACACACACACACACACACACATACACACACACAGCCATTCACCCACATTCCTGCCCCCTATACACATGCATGCAGACATATAGCCACAAACACACACACATATACATATACACACACAGATACACACAATTCATGACCCCTGTACACGTTTGTACACATATAGCCACAAATGCACATATATGGCACTTATACACACACATGCACACATATGGCCACAAACACACACAAATGCACGTGCGCACACACACGCACACACACACACACACACACACACACACACACACACACACACAAACACACACACAAAACTCCACTATACCTACCAGTCCCATGACTACTCCCATCAAAGTGAACATATGAGTACCATGAAAAGCATTCACTTTTTCAGCCTAGAAAAAAAAATAACTCAGCAGAGAGGTTCTCTAAAGCATTCTGCCAAGTTAATCAGGAGCCATGGCCATTTCTTTGAGAGCAAATGGCTAATTAGCATTGGCCACTCCCTTCTACTGCCATATTAATATGCAGCTTCACCATTAAGACTGCTGTTCACACTACTGCTACTGCTAGGAGATAATACTAGAAGGACATCAGCCTCTGAAACAGAAAGTTTTACCACGATGCGGGAACCTTCTGAGTCCAGTATAGCTCTTTTAAGTGTCTGCCTTTAACTCCCAATGGGTGTGTCTTGAGCCTTCAAAATAGTGAAGTTATCACCTTACAGTTCTAAAACATGCTCACTGACATAGGGCAATTATCATTACAGTTGTGTTTGCTATCATGTATGCTTCAAAATAAAATATTCTGATACCTTGTATGTACTGTGGTTTCGGAATTATTAATGCAAATATGAACAAGCAACATTTGACGCCTAGAGGCACAGCAGGAGGTAATTGGAGAAATTCCTGGAGGTGCACTCAGCTGTAATGAGTTAAGGTTTTCCCACCATGTTAAGGCTTTCTGAATCCCAGGCACCTTTCCCATTTTATAGTACTATTTCCCAGGACTATTTTACAGTGCTAAGCAGGTTTACTCTGTAATTCTACAATTCTTGACCAAACAATGTGCTTATTTCTGGTGCAGAACATTCAGAAACCCCCACCATACCATGAATTATATCATAGTCTTTGAAGCCAGCAAAGGGAAAGCCACCCTCAGTGGGGTTGAAGGTGCCAGTGCCATTACCAGTGTACTACAGAAGTGGATTAAGAACCCCTTTTTGTCTGAACTAAAGGGAAGGGACATAGAAAGTAAAAACTACAGTCTCTGTACTCTGTCCTACAAAAGTTTGATACTACACTGAGTATAGTCTGCTGTGAGTTTTAGCCTGGATGCCCTTTGAGACACACCTAAATGCCTGCCTTCCTGACTACAATGCTAAGCAGACTCTAGAAGCTTGGACTCACCAGAGATCAGTGAACCAGCTGTTTTGGCACTTCATCACCTAATGCCTAAATAGATGAAAGCCTTGTTGGAGGAAATAGTCGGTTATGTACTGTGGTCACCCATTTACGCTGATTTGGCTGAAAATTCAACATTACCTGGCTTTTAAGGAAAATAAACTCCCATCACATTGGTTAATCATTACAAAGAAAGGATCAGATGTTTAGCTTACTGTTCCTGGAATGATAAATTCTGTGAGACACTCAGATTTAAACCCCACCCCACCCTGAAACAGAAAGATGGCATGACCTGAAGAAGTTAATTTCTGCAATGGCAAGCATTGCACAAAAACACCAGAAAACAAACAGTACTTTGTATACATGTATCTTAGATGGAAAGCCAACGGAATGCCTTTAAAAGTGATAAAATAATGCGTTATCTAAAAAACTAGGAAAATGTAGCATATACAAAATACACAAGTGTTTAAAGATCTCTTCAGATGGAAACAAATGATTTTCACAATAACTTCTCAAAAAATGTATATATAGCTGAATCTGTGCTTTACAATTCTTAAAGACCACTCACCCCCAATGTATACTATAACAGCCAACATACACAAAACATGCTCTTAAGTATGGACATGCATGCAAATGCAATTTATACAGTTTGAGTAAGTCCATTTGTTGTCCAGGTTGTTCTTTGACTGAAACACAAACCTCTTATAAGAAAGTCCTATTCAAGTCATATTCCAACCCTTTGAAGGACGGTAATTCTTTGAACATAAGTAGAAAAGAAAGTTAGGGTCAGGTCTGCTCTGTGTGTTAATTATGCTCTAAGACAAACCGGTCTGGTCTAACCCTGTACCATGAGGTAACAGATTTGAATCCCTACACTAGATTTTTTTCCTCCTTGGCATAGCTTTACTTTTATAACACTTGTTACATTTTGTGGATGTGCAAGGTGTCAGACTATCTAATCCTGGAAAAGACTAAAAAAAGCTACCCCTACCTCTGAAGTTTTGGCATCCAGAAAGTTTGCCATTAGTTTGTATAGAAAAAGCAGAAGACATTAAAAACATACAGAGACATGGCCTCAGAGCACTCATTTGTTTGACAGATGGCATAAATTTGTCCGTGTACCTATATTTTTATTCTCCAAAACAGATGTGTTTCTCTGGGACGCCAACTCAGATTTGACCTAAAGTAAACAATGCAGTATTACCCAATGTGTTTATGCAGAACTACTGATGAATAAGTCCACAGGGATGTATAGATTAGAAATACAGAGATAATAAGAGGACTAGGCTAAACCTCAATGACAGCAGACCTTACAGGGGAAGGAAAAGAAGTGACATTATGACATTCATCTGGTCACGCTTACTCTGTGATTGTACAAAGGACACAGTGTGAAGCAGCAGAAAAAAATCTCTTTGTAGGCAATGTGGACAGGAGGACATTTTGGCTGACAATATCAAAAGGTTTGATTAAGCAAATATTTATGCTGCTGTCACAAAACCTTGGACATATCTGCATATAACCAGGAAAAAAAAAACAGCAAAACACTTCATCAGTGACACTGGCTCTCTTATTTTCCTGCAGAGAGCCTTAATATTGACCTCAAGTACTGAAAGTTAGCTAGCTTGTTGTAAAATAAACTTCACTCCACTCCATCAAACTGTTTTATTCATCTGATTAATATGGATAAAGCAGTTTAATTGTCATAAACCCTGCCTCCTAATCCAGGCAATCAGCTGACTGATCACTATAATTACGGCTCTGCATGCAGTCATTATTCTAGACTGTAAAAATTAAAGGTACAAAGATACTTCATCTGCTTGTCAAGCAAAAAAAAAAAAAAAAAAAAAAAAAACATCATTAGCAAAGCAATGACACAGAACAGTAGCTTCATTACTTGCAGACACGTACAGGCAATTAGAGCAATATAGGTTTTCTTCATCATTAGTTATGTTTCTAAGCAACACAACTGTATAGTAGCAAATTACAGCATTAGCTTTGTGTGGAAGTCTATGAGTCATTCAGATGTATGAGGATGCTATAGATTTATTTATTTTTCAGTATAATCTTTTTTATTACCAGGTTCCATAGCATCATATGCATCACTACTACTTTAATGACAGCATTTTGTATACTTACATGCTTGTTTTTAACTTTCACAGTTTACTTCTTGCTTCGGCTTCATGTGCACACTATACTTGCATAATGGAAGCACTTTCCCTAGCTTTGGTCTCCAAACTGCTGTGGTTTTAGATCATCCAGCAGCCATCTTGATTGAGATATGGTAATGCTAGAAGCTAACAAATGTTCAGTCTGGAGTCAGGTGAAGGTGGATAATTTGATACCTCATCTAAAGGGTTTTGTACTAGTGTACTGGGATACAGAGCACTGGCTGGTTAAGGCTCTTCTTTTGATAATATAAGTGTAAACTACCCTGAGTAGCATCCTGCCCTCACCAAGAATGATGCCACGGTATAAAGAAAAAATTATCAATTTCAACAATTGGCTAAGTTTCTGGTGTCATTCAAAGGGGATCCAGTATTTGTCCACCTGGGATGACATGCTCGACAAGCCATGTTGCTTCGCAAGAGATGGCTTGCACCTGTCACCCTTAGGCTTTTGAATACTGGCCAAGGCTCTTGCCGCCTCAATAGTGCCTTTTTTAGGCAAGGCTCAAAAGACAAACCCACCACCATAAATAGCACAAGTAACCAAAAACTGAGGGTGATGCTACTCAATGCCAGAAGTCTAAACCTCAAAATGCATGCACTCGAGGCACTCCTCAGTATGGAGAACTTCGTCATCTGTGCAGTAATAGAAACCTGGTTTAAGGCTCCTGAGAGCACCCCAGCACTACTAGGCTATAACTCATACCATACCTTTCGGCCACAAAACCAGGACCGAAACACAAAAGGCGGGGGTGTATCCATATTCATCAAGGATACCCACACCTCCAGGTTAGTGGCTCAGTACAATGCATCAGAGATCATCCATGTGCAACTAACAATGGGCAAAACTGCAATCCAAATTGTAGCTTGCTACAGGTCACCCACCATGACCCAAGACCCCCATTCTGCATTTCTGGAGACACTGGGAAATATGAAGATACTACCAAACACCCTAATACTGGGTGATTTCAATTACCCAAACATAAACTGAGAGAACTACTCAAGTACTAACTCCCTTGCCCAACGCTTCCTAGAATTTATAAACTCGAATGCCCAGGATCAACTGGTCAACATCCCCACCAGAGGGAACAACATATTGGACCTGGTCATCACCAACATGGGCGACCAGTTTTCCACACTGGAGGTCAACCCCTCGCTGGTTAGATCAGACCATAGACTAATCACTCTGGATATCCACATTCCGCCCCCACCCCCAATCAAGTAAACCACCGTGAAAAAAGTTTCAAAAGCAAACTTTACATTACTTAAGACCGAGGTAGAAAGGTTCACAGCCCCCATGCTAAAGGACAATGCTGTCCAAGCTGCTGAAACCTTTACAAAGGCACTCTATGTGCATCTGCAGGAATGCATGGATCATGTTATCCCAAGTAAAACCAAGACTCACTCCTCCAAAAAAAGGAAACCAGTCTGGTGGACCCCTGCCATAAACAAGCTATACAACAGAAGGAGGAAACTAGTACAGAAAAGAGTAAAATCCCAAGAAGGAAAGACATCCCTGATCAGTATCAGCAAAAAACTATGATCCCTCATTAAATCATCCAAGGCTAGTTTCAAAAGAAAAATTGCCAATGACTCCAAAGATAACCACAAAGCGTTCTTTAGCTATGTCAAGAACCTAAGTGGAAACTCTCAGATCTGCTCTGAGTTAGTACAGAATGGCACAAAATACACTGAACCGACTGATATTGCCAACATTCTGGCAGACAGGTTTAGTGCAAACTTCACCCCCCTCTCACCCCCTAAAGGGCCTATAACCATACCAGAAGAATGTAAAGCCCCATCAATCACTGACACACAGGTTAAAACAGCCCTATCCAAAGCCAAAAACACAGCTTCAATGGGACCGGACAGTGTCCCAGGCTGTGTCTTACAAAAGCTCCAAAATGAACTAACCCCTCACCTAAACACACTGTTCAAACTCAGCCTCTCTACAGGCTACATACCCACAGAGTGGAGTACAGCAACAGTTATCCCACTCTACAAAGGTGGAGCCACAACGGACCCCGGGAACTATCGCCCTATAAGCCTGACTAGACTGGTCTGCAAGGTTATGGAGCGCATCATCATGGAACTCATTAACAGAGACATTGGGAACCTCCAAACCTTGGACCCTACTCCGGTTGGCTTTGCTAAGGGCTGATCATGCCTCCTAAATCTGGTGGACTTCTTTGAGACAGTTACCAAGGCATTAGACGAGGGAAAGGAGTTCCACACAGCCTACCTAGACCTCTCAAAGGCTTTTGACACCATTCCCCATTCTAGTATTATAGACAAGCTCACCAGCTTGAACATAAACCCCTATGTCATGAGATGGGTTGCCAACTGGCTCATGGATAGAACCCACATGGTGAGAGTTGCAGGCTCTACGTCCGACTCTAAACTGGTTACAAGTGGCGTCCCCCAGAGCTCAGTCCTAGGACCCCTCCTGTTCGGTATATACTTCTTAGAGGTACAGGCAAGCATAGGAGGACTATGGCTGACCCAGTTCACAGACGACTGCAAACTAGGGGCCATAATTGATTCTCCGGCTGATACAGACACCCTCCAGAACGGTCTTACTGAGACGGATACCTGGTGTCAAAATCATGGCCTCAAGCTAAATGCCAAAAAGTGCATAGTCATCCCCTTTGGAAAAAATAAAGTACCCGCGAACTACCACATAGGTGGTAATCCCCTAAATACAGAAAATGTAATAAGGGATCTGGGGACTCAAGTAGATAGTAATCTCTCCTTTGATAATCATATTGCCAAGGTGGTTAGAAAATCCTTCTATGTGGCCCACCTAATCACAAAAGGGTTCACATCTAGAACAAAAGAGTTTATTGTGCTACTCTACTCATCATTCATTAGACCCATCATAGAATACAACGCCCCATTTGGGATGTACCTTACAAGACACCTGCAACAGCTGGAAAGACCACAAAAGTACCTCACCAAGAGGATTACTGGCCTCAAACAGATGCCCTATGCAGCCCGACTCAAGAAACTCCAGCTGTACTCGGTTGCATACCGCTTACTCAGAGGTGATCTCTGCCTGACATATAAGGCCATGTCCAACCCAGAATTGATGGACATGCTCCACCTAAAAAAAAACAAATCCCAGAGAGCCACACGCTCTAGAGATATAAACCTCACCACAGCGATAAATAGGACATGCTGGAGGGATAGATTCCTGTCCCAGAGACTCCCCGTGCTTTGGAACAGGATTCCAATATACATCAGGCAGAGCCCGTCACTAACACTCTTCAAGAAAAACCTTGACGGGTGGATGGGAAACAGAAAATTTATCCCGGGGATCACTGCAGTGGCTCTGCTGGACAGTAGCACAGGGAACTAATGGCTCTGCTGGACAGAGGCACAGGGAACTAATCTAAGGGGGTGGCGAAAGCTAACACATTCTGGCTAGGCTTATAAATGCCCTTGGGCAGATAGCCTAGTACTTCCCTATGAACTTATGAACCTATAAAAGCAGTAAAACTTAAGGGTAGATAACAGACTGCAGCCCAAGCACTTACATTTTTTTCCCTGCATTTTCCAAGAAGTTTCTTGCAAACCCTAAAATGCATGTTTCTCACATTTTCCCACATAACATAAAGGAAGTGAGTGTGCATTTGTTGAACAGCAGTGTATAATAAATACTGTAAAATCATACATTATAAATACCTTATCCCATATTTTCTAGTATCAGAAATTAATGTCAGTTTCGTGCTAATGATAGAAAGTCTAATTTCTGATTTGAGTCTTTTGATGACACCCCTATTACGCTGAAGTTTTGTATGCTTACATTGAAAGTAATTTCCACCAGTTTAATCTCTTTATAGTAGAAGGACTTATCCTCATCAAAAACAAAATGCATCCTTAAGCATAACTGCTTCTCACCTATTGACCTCTTGGCTCTTATATGGATGACTCAGTGAATGTTAACTACTTTGTAGCTTTATTAACCTTGAATTATTTTCATTTCACTCCTACTTTTTATCACATTCGTAATAGTTTTTGCATTTCATTTAGCTTTGGTACACCCTTAGACCCAAACATGACTTAGTCATTAATCATTTCCAGATTGATTAGCATACCTGTCTGCAAATATTCTGTCATTCCTCACTGTCAGGAAATAAGGAGTTCAAAACCCTAGAAACTTCCCTCAGGCCAGGAAGAAGAAGAAATGAATTGCATTTATAGCAGTTCACTTCTAAGTCTAGCTGTAGCAAGAAATTCAGCTGGGAGAATCTTTTACTGTGTTAAAGCTTCCTACAGTTACATGGTAAATTAATGCCAGCACTGCTGACTCTAACATCATCATCCTCACTATTAAACAGCCCCATTTTAAACAGTGCCCTGACATGTGGCCATTACTGCCCTGCCAAGTGATCATTGCCCAGTCTGTGTAGAGGCAAAAAAGCAGCTTTAAGTGTAACAATACTCAGGTTATCACAGCTCAGGACGGCAGCACACCAAAGATAAGAAACTGGCCTGAAAAGACAATGATAGATGCTGCATGTATCAGTACATCATTCAGAATTAAATAAATTATATGAGAGCTACTAACTGGCAAGAAAAATACAGATTGTTAATATACTGTAAATAAATCCCTGGCACAGTGTTTGTGATGAAACTAAAAAACAAACAAATGTGTGATACTGAGCCCTGACAATGATATTATGAACATGCTGAGACATGATACATGGGGATTAATGCTTTAACTCAGCCTAACTACAGGGCACATAATAATAATACTCCCTGTAGATGGGGACATAATAATAATAATAATAATAATAATACTCACTGTAGATTTACAGACTCTGCAGGGGCTTGCATAGTTTTATCTCTGTGCATCCCACCTATTATTAACAACCTCTTTATGACGCCCCTCTAAGCAGCCTTCCTCATTCACTCCTGGCTGATTCACATGCCTTCTCTTACTTCCAATGAAGAAATGATATCAGGTAGCTCATTACTTTTGCTGCCGCTCATCAGAATCCCTGCCTAACAAACAGTGCCAGGGCTGACGTTTATTTGAAGAGTGCCATCTCTGCACCACCTTCTACTCTCTCTCTAGACCACTCATGTAGCCTGTCAAGTAACCATGCTGCATTAGTAACTCTTTTCAATCCATTTCATTCTGTTGGTCAGATGCTGTGTCATACATACCCCTTCTGCTCTACACTATTACCCTTGGTAAAATTTCTTTTCACCACCAAACAGTGAAGAAATGCAGTGTTTTCTGGACTCCAGACTCTGTGACCTAGGCTTTCTCAAAACTCACAAGATCCAGATGAACACCATACCACAATGCCAGTGCCACCATGTTTTAGTGTTTTGTCTTCCAGTCCTCTTCCACTGCCCCCATCATACATATCACCTCTATTTACCACAGCTTTATATAATCCTTTGGGCCTTATTCATCATATTCAGTTGTCGCCTAACTGCCAGTGTGTGCACTATTTTAAGAATTATTTTATTTTGTTGTTCTTGAACATTTCAGTTAAATGTATGGTTACTTTATTATACTTTGTCATCTTAGTAGTCAGTCCTATTTTTAACTTATGCCATTGCATTATTGGGTGGTACTGGGGTCAGCAGAGCTTTGTTCTCCAGTTCAGTTCTCGGAGAGTTGCTTTCTGTGCAGATGTTGCACATCTTGCCCATCACCATATTTTTTTTTTCCTGAGTGCTCTGGTTTCTTTCTTCATCTCATATATGGTTCAGAAGTGAACTGTTCTTTAAAACTGTCAGTAAGTGTGTGTGTGATGCGTGGGCATGGTTGTGTATGTGTGCACACACGTGTGTGTGTATGTAAGTGCGTGGTTTTGTGTGTGTGTGTGTGTGTGTGTGTGTGTGTGTGTGTGTGTGTACATGTATGTGCCAGTATCTGATTTTGCATCTATATTTGAGTGTGTGAATGACTGTGTGCGTGTACATTGTGAGAGGCTGGTATCTTATACAGAATTAGTTTCTCAGACTTGCACACATAAAATTGCAGGATATGTTCCAGCTACCCATAACCCTGAAATGAATTAAGCAAGTGGTTGGAAAATTATGAATGGACACCGCCATCTTTCTAAGCTACCCCTGCCAGTGGGATACACTTCAGTGTCGGGAAAATTTACATTAATCCAGTTAATGCTGAAAAAGGTAAAGCTGTGTGACATACTTGTCATAGCAACAGATCTACAGGAGAGATAGTCTTGCAGTAGTATAACAGATGGTTTCAACCAAATAAAACATAAAAAATAGTGATATTTACAGCGTTAAAACTCCATCTATCTTTGTTGAGCATTGAGAAAACAGTGAGAACTTTTATATAAAAATACTTCTTCAAACTGAATAAAAGCAAAGAAGAACCCCTTACACACACACACACACACACACACACACACACACACACACACACACAAACACACACACACACACAGACAAACAAATGCACACGAACACACACACACACACACACACACACACACACACACACACACACACACATGCGCACAAAGCAACTTAAATGAAGCATTTAATTTAGTAAATTATGAAATGAAAAGTGATTAAAAACTAATAGGAAAAAAGTTCAGTGCTTCAAAATTCTTGTTGTGAACAAAGGCCTCAAACTAATCATGTTATTTAGACATGGCTAATGATCAGCATCAAATAAAATATTGCAGTTATATTCAGTTACAACAGCAAATCAGTATTTACACCCACACTAGTTAAATTAACACAATATGCACTGCTAAATTTATGTTTTGTTAATTTAGCTTAGATTCTAAAAACAACAGATCTACTCTCCAGATTATTTTATTATTTACTGGATTATTGTTTATCTAGACTTCCATATGAAAAGAAAATGATATGCTGTCTGATACAGTGCAGGACATAGACATTACCTAGCTTGAAATGTTTGATTCTGAAGTTTTCATTTTTTTAACTTTAACGCTACTATATTTTGTTTATTAAGATTATGTTAATGTATATTATTATTTGCACTAGTAGCATAATAGTCTTTGTTTCGGGTACATGTTTAAATTTTAGTTATTTAGCATATTCTTAAGTTCTTTTCTATCTTCAATATTTCTTATTTTTTTTTTTTTGAATTTCATCGGTTTTGTAACATGCTTTGTGATAAAGAAGCATAATAAAAGTTGGCATTATGCAGAAATACAAAACCAGAAAAAAAAAAACTTGGACAAATCATTAATTGTTTATATAAATGCATTTCAAACTGATATTTTTTAAACTTAACAAATGGTTTCATATATAATTTTGTGCAGAATTCTAGGAGTCTTTTCCTTCAAAAAGGCTGAACACTTTTAGCTACATAAAAAGGAGTACTGTAGCCAGGAAAAAGTAGGGATGAATATAGCTTACCTGTAAAAGTGAGAATAAAAACAACTATACAGAAACATATTTATAAGTACAACAATGACAGCATGGGAAGCCGCCAGTTTTAGGAGATGAAAGGTGTTTAAAACAACTATATATTTAATGTCTACATATTTCTTTTAAGCAACTTTTGGGGAAACTTTACAAGCGCTCAAAGATAAGTACTTCAGTGCCAGAAATTTGATCATCTTGTAGCCCATGCAGGCAGCTGCTCAGATTCAAACTCAAATGTGAGTTCAACCAATCAGCTGCTGCATACAACTGCTCATATCCTAGGGAAGGAAGCACTCACAGACTAGGTACATCAGAAGGGAAGCAGCAAGAGGGGCTTTAGATTTAGGGAGGTGGAAGGGGATTTTAGGTATACAGAGTAATCTGCACTTAAGGTTTAGAAAGGGAAGGGGATTTTAGGTTTAAGAAGCAATCAGGGACTTTAGGGATAGGAAAGTGGAATGGAGCCTTAGATTTAAGGAGTGACTGTGACTTTAGGTTTAATGAGGGGAAGAGGTTTTAGGTTTAAGGAATGATCAGGACTTTAGAATTATGAAAGGAGAAGGGTATCTTAGGTTTAGGGAGCAATTGTGACTTTAAGTTTAGGAAGCGGGAAGGGGAAAGGGGATGCTAGGTTTAGTAACTTTATGGTTAGGGACAGGGTGGGAGTTTCTAGGGTTAGGATCGGTGTCTTTGTAGAGCTAGATAGTTTGGTGAAATTAGGCATTAGTAGGGATGCTTAGTTAATGGATATCAAGTTAATAGGAGTTAAACCACTTGCCAAGGTGAACAAGTGGCAATGAGGAATTGTGTTGCGAGCAAATGTCACCTGAACACTTGTAGCAGAACCACTTTCGGAAATGTCCTACACACCCTGTCTATCAGAATGTATTTTTTAAGATTTGTGCATCTTTAGTATATCGCAAGCAAAAAGTAGACCCAGTAAATATATTATTACTTCTGCTAGAAAAAAAATAGACCATGCTTTAAAAGTAGTAGGCTGCTAAGGAATGCAGAAACTGAACTTATTTATTTTGCAGGTACTATTGATGCTGTGGAAAGAACAAGGACCAAACGTGTAAACTGGAAATAAAAACTATCAGCTTGGAATATGAAAACTTCATATGGGGTAGGACAGGTTGACTAAAAGTGCAGATAAGCATCTTTCACATCCAAAGCTGCCATACAAAATTTTATAGATTATTTTTAGGGTCAGTATGTGATATTTCTTTGTCAATTTGAATTTGTTTTGGTTTGACATGCCTTTTTTTCCTGTTCTAGTTTGGCATCACAGGGAATGTTGAATAAAATAATTCTCCCTGTTGGTGATGTCAGACACACATTATATTGCCTTTTACTTTTATTGTAATAAGGTTAGATCTGGTATTATGTATTTCTGCTGAGGCAAGATTTGAGGTATAGAAGTTTGGGGTTAGTTTCTAAAAAAAAAAAAACTATTTGCTTTGTACTACCTACTTGTTTGAAGTAATCTGTTGTCATTTGTTGATTTAACAAGCATGCCTCTAGCAATAAGATGATTTAAGGTTGAAAATGGATAATAGAACCCTGTGAGTCACTTAGACCTACAATGCATGGGCTATAACTTCTTCTGAGAAGTCATATACTGATTTTGCTTGTTCATTCTCTGTTGTCGAGGGATTTGATCATTCCTAAAGAAAAGTAATTCAGTGCTACAATGTTGTGGAGTTTAAACATTAAAAATGTATGCCATTAAAGCATTGTTTTTCATTCTTTTCTGGCAATACAACCTAAGTGATGTACCCCAAATAAATTCTTGGTGCTCATATGTATGTCTCAGAACTCAGGCTTAACAGCCTCTGAAAAAGATGAGTTTTTATACAGTCGTTGTGGAAACTGAAGTATCTTCATGTTTCACTGCATCATATATTGCATTATTGAAACTTGCTGTCTGTAACAGCTTTAAACAATTTATCAACTATTTATCCTTAAATCTCAGACATTAAGTAATTTCACTGCATGTTCAGACCAGGGCGGCTATGGCGGTGCAGCAGTTAGCATTGTCACCTCACACCAAGGGGTTCCCTGTTTGATCCTCGGCTGGGGTGCCTTCTGTGCGGAGTCTGCATGTCCTCCCTGTGGTCGTGTGGGTTTCCTCCGGGTGCTCCGGTTTCCTCCCACTTCCCAAAGACATGCTGTAGGTGGATTGGACACTCTAAATTGGCCCTAGGTGTGTGTGTGTGTGTGTGTGTGTGTGTGTGTGTGTGTGTGTGTGTGTGTGTGTGTGTGTGTGTGTGTTTGCCTTCCGTGGAAGGTTGGATACCAGACTGGCAATTCAACACCGTGAAACTCTACTGCCAATCATGAGCGGACAGGTGATCCACTGTGGCGACCCTCTAACCGGGAAAAGCCGAAAGAAGAAGAAGAAGATTGCATATTCAGACCATTCTAAAAAGGAACTGTGATACAGTACATGAATGTTAGCAGTCATCAGCTAGGCTGTAGGATGTATGCAACTTAACATTAACAATCCAGATCTAACGACAGCCTGAGATACTTTGTCAGAAAAAAAAAAATGAGAACTACAGCTTTGTTTCTACGGAAACTGATTAGAGGACCAGGAGATCATTACTGGGTCATGATTTACATTTTTGAGAAGCTTCTCCTTATCTGTTTGCCTTTTGTGAAGTCTGTTTGTCTTTTGGGACTAGCCAAAATCCTGAAATGACACAAGGTGAGGCAGGGAATGTAGAAGGTAAGCTGGGACCAACACTGATGTTGTGGTGAAGGTATGTCAGATGACATATCAGTCCAGCATATGCTGAAATTAAATGTGTCCCGTGCATAGCATATGCACTGCTTCTTAAACTATCCTAAACTACTCTTCTACAAAGTAGGAGTTTCTCAGAAGGAATAGAGAGACCTAAACTGGGGACAGCACTGTAACATGCATTGTGAAAAGGTGGTCTACTCATCAGTGAAAGACAACTGGCCGTTTTGAATGGTCAAGTTGCTTTGGCCAATGTATGTCAGTCACTGGCAGAGAACTCAGCAAACTGATTTGTACAAAGGGAAAAATGCTGTACCAAAAGGGATGGGGAAGAGGTCAAGACTGGAGAAAGAGGATTTACCACAGAGAAGGTTGGAGCAAAAAAAAAAATCTGCCATAAGACAGACACTTAGCCACCACTGGATTTCAAAGAATAGCACAAGCACAGGACAGCTGTGTATGCCCTGTAGATATGCACTCATAGGATCCCTGTGGTTATTTGATTTCCCCCACACATGGAACTAGAATTATTGGTGCATGTTGTTTCTGTCTTGCCCTCACTGAAAACATCCATCCCTTGATAGCAGGTATTGTTCATATCAGTCAGTTAGTGCAGAAGGCTTATACACTACTCCTATCCTAACAAACATAAACAATACTCAAAGAAAGAAACTTTCCTCCTGGTACAATAAAATAGCTAAATTTGCCACCAGTCTCCCTCGTAGGATCCACCATTGTCTTAACGTAAAGCATTTAAACTGGCTAGAACTGCACAACTGTCTAACATATTCACAACTGACTACAGATTACAAACTCATACATCATCCAGAAAAATGACCTGCACTACAAAACCTATTACTGCCGTACTGTACAGCAAGGAACCTCCATTATGGTAACAAATTCTTATTGCTTACAAATAAGTGAATAATATTGCAGAAGACTTGCTCTACTTGCAATACATTGCTAAACTCTGGAATAGTATCCCCACACAAATAAAACTCTCTGACAAACTCAGTAGATTTAAACCACTGCTTAAACAACATCTTAACCAATCCTGGTCCTGTACATGCTCATCACAGGGTTAAAATGTTTCACTGTACAATACTATCCAAATACTCTCCTTAAACATAATATTCTTAACCTCTTACTGAAATGACAAAACAATTTTTATACATAACTGCTGAATGTACAATCCACTAAGTTGTACGTGTGCCTTCTCTTTAGTCACTTCCACCTCTGTAAAACCTTAGACTGTATAAATGCAACTAGAAATGTAACTATTGTAATATACAAATGTAAATTGAAATGTAACTACTCTATGTTTTACTGGAACTTAGTATAATGCACTGTAAGCAAATGGTGCTCTTCTCCCCGGGCCTCCCCTAAAAATGAGTATTACCCAGTCGGACCTTCCCAGTAAACAAAGACAAATAAATAAATTAAATTAAATAAATAAATAATTCTAGGCATTAGTAGTTAGTAGCTTCCTGCTGCGGGAGGTTTGGTTCCCTCTACCTCCATTTTCTTTGTGCATATCTTTCAGTAGTGTGAGAATTCCAAAAAAAGCCAACATAATGAGGGGCAAAAACACAAAATCAGGAACAGATTCTAAATATTGCTCTGATAAATATGGGAAGCCACCAGTTTTAGGAGATGAAAGGTGTTTAAAACAACTATATATTTAATGTCTACATATTTCTTTTAAGCAACTTTTGGGGGAAACTTTACAAGCACTCAAAGATAAGTACTTCAGTGCCAGAAATTTGATCATCTTGTAGCCCATGCAGGCAGCTGCTCAGATTCAAACTCAAATGTGAGTTCAACCAATCAGCTGCTGCATACAACTGCTCATATCCTAGGGAAGGAAGCACTCACAGACTAGGTACATCAGAAGGGAAGCAGCAAGAGGGGCTTTAGATTTAGGGAGGTGGAAGGGGATTTTAGGTATACAGAGTAATCTGCACTTAAGGTTTAGAAAGGGAAGGGGATTTTAGGTTTAAGAAGCAATCAGGGACTTTAGGGATAGGAAAGTGGAATGGAGCCTTAGATTTAAGGAGTGACTGTGACTTTAGGTTTAATGAGGGGAAGAGGTTTTAGGTTTAAGGAATGATCAGGACTTTAGAATTATGAAAGGAGAAGGGTATCTTAGGTTTAGGGAGCAATTGTGACTTTAAGTTTAGGAAGCGGGAAGGGGAAAGGGGATGCTAGGTTTAGTAACTTTATGGTTAGGGACAGGGTGGGAGTTTCTAGGGTTAGGATCGGTGTCTTTGTAGAGCTAGATAGTTTGGTGAAATTAGGCATTAGTAGGGATGCTTAGTTAATGGATATCAAGTTAATAGGAGTTAAACCACTTGCCAAGGTGAGCAAGTGGCAACGAGGAATTGTGTTGCGAGCAAATGTCACCTGAACACTTGTAGCAGAACCACTTTCGGAAATGTCCTACACACCCTGTCTATCAGAATGTATTTTTTAAGATTTGTGCATCTTTAGTATATCGCAAGCAAAAAGTAGACCCAGTAAATATATTATTACTTCTGCTAGAAAAAAAATAGACCATGCTTTAAAAGTAGTAGGCTGCTAAGGAATGCAGAAACTGAACTTATTTATTTTGCAGGTACTATTGATGCTGTGGAAAGAACAAGGACCAAACGTGTAAACTGGAAATAAAAACTATCAGCTTGGAATATGAAAACTTCATATGGGGTAGAACAGGTTGACTAAAAGTGCAGATAAGCATCTTTCACATCCAAAGCTGCCATACAAAATTTTATAGATTATTTTTAGGGTCAGTATGTGATATTTCTTTGCCAATTTGAATTTGTTTTGGTTTGACATGCCTTTTTTTCCTGTTCTAGTTTGGCATCACAGGGAATGTTGAATAAAATAATTCTCCCTGTTGGTGATGTCAGACACACATTATATTGCCTTTTACTTTTATTGTAATAAGGTTAGATCTGGTATTATGTATTTCTGCTGAGGCAAGATTTGAGGTATAGAAATTTGGGGTTAGTTTCTAAAAAAAAAAAAACTATTTGCTTTGTACTACCTACTTGTTTGAAGTAATCTGTTGTCATTTGTTGATTTAACAAGCATGCCTCTAGCAATAAGATGATTTAAGGTTGAAAAAGGATAATAGAACCCTGTGAGTCACTTAGACCTACAATGCATGGGCTATAACTTCTTCTGAGAAGTCATATACTGATTTTGCTTGTTCATTCTCTGTTGTTGAGGGATTTGATCATTCCTAAAGAAAAGTAATTCAGTGCTACAATGTTGTGGAGTTTAAACATTAAAAATGTATGCCATTAAAGCATTGTTTTTCATTCTTTTCTGGCAATACAACCTAAGTGATGTACCCCAAATAAATTCTTGGTGTTCATATGTATGTCTCAGAACTCAGGCTTAACAGCCTCTGAAAAAGATGAGTTTTTATACAGTCGTTGTGGAAACTGAAGTATCTTCATGTTTCACTGCATCATATATTGCATTATTGAAACTTGCTGTCTGTAACAGCTTTAAACAATTTATCAACTATTTATCCTTAAATCTCAGACATTAAGTAATTTCACTGCATGTTCAGACCAGGGCGGCTATGGCGGTGCAGCAGTTAGCATTGTCACCTCACACCAAGGGGTTCCCTGTGTGATCCTCGGCTGGGGTGCCTTCTGTGCGGAGTCTGCATGTCCTCCCTGTGGTCGTGTGGGTTTCCTCCGGGTTCTCCGGTTTCGTCCCACATCCCAAAGACATGCTGTAGGTGGATTGGACACTCTAAATTGGCCCTAGATGTGAGTGTGTGTGTGTGTGCGTGTGTGTGTGTGTGTGTGTGTGTGTGTGTGTGTGTGTGTGTGTGTGTGTGTTTGCCTTCCTTGGAAGGTTGGATACCAGACTGGCAATTCAACACCGTGAAACTCTACTGCCAATCATGAGCGGACAGGTGATCCACTGTGGCGACCCTCTAACCGGGAAAAGCCGAAAGAAGAAGAAGAAGATTGCATATTCAGACCATTCTAAAAAGGAACTGTGATACAGTACATGAATGTTAGCAGTCATCAGCTAGGCTGTAGGATGTATGCAACTTAACATTAACAATCCAGATCTAACGACAGCCTGAGATACTTTGTCAGAAAAAAACATGAGAACTACAGCTTTGTTTCTACGGAAACTGATTAGAGGACCAGGAGATCATTACTGGGTCATGATTTACATTTTTGAGAAGCTTCTCCTTATCTGTTTGCCTTTTGTGAAGTCTGTTTGTCTTTTGGGACTAGCCAAAATCCTGAAATGACACAAGGTGAGGCAGGGAATGTAGAAGGTAAGCTGGGACCAACACTGATGTTGTGGTGAAGGTATGTCAGATGACATATCAGTCCAGCATATGCTGAAATTAAATGTGTCCCGTGCATAGCATATGCACTGCTTCTTAAACTATCCTAAACTACTCTTCTACAAAGTAGAAGTTTCTCAGAAGGAATAGAGAGACCTAAACTGGGGACAGCACTGTAACATGCATTGTGAAAAGGTGGTCTACTCATCAGTGAAAGACAACTGGCCGTTTTTGAATGGTCAAGTTGCTTTGGCCAATGTATGTCAGTCACTGGCAGAGAACTCAGCAAACTGATTTGTACAAAGGGAAAAATGCTGTACCAAAAGGGATGGGGAAGAGGTCAAGACTGGAGAAAGAGGATTTACCACAGAGAAGGTTGGAGCAAAAAAAAAAATCTGCCATAAGACAGACACTTAGCCACCACTGGATTTCAAAGAATAGCACAAGCACAGGACAGCTGTGTATGCCCTGTAGATATGCACTCATAGGATCCCTGTGGTTATTTGATTTCCCCCACACATGGAACTAGAATTATTGGTGCATGTTGTTTCTGTCTTGCCCTCACTGAAAACATCCATTCCTTGATAGCAGGTATTGTTCATATCAGTCAGTTAGTGCAGAAGGCTTATACACTACTCCTATCCTAACAAACATAAACAATACTCAAAGAAAGAAACTTTCCTCCTGGTACAATAAAATAGCTAAATTTGCCACCAGTCTCCCTCGTAGGATCCACCATTGTCTTAACGTAAAGCATTTAAACTGGCTAGAACTGCACAACTGTCTAACATATTCACAACTGACTACAGATTACAAACTCATACATCATCCAGAAAAATGACCTGCACTACAAAACCTATTACTGCCGTACTGTACAGCAAGGAACCTCCATTATGGTAACAAATTCTTATTGCTTACAAATAAGTGAATAATGTTGCAGAAGACTTGCTCTACTTGCAATACATTGCTAAACTCTGGAATAGTATCCCCACACAAATAAAACTCTCCGACAAACTCAGTAGATTTAAACCACTGCTTAAACAGCATCTTAACCAATCCTGGTCCTGTACATGCTCATCACAGGGTTAAAATGTTTCACTGTACAATACTATCCAAATACTCTCCTTAAACATAATATTCTTAACCTCTTACTGAAATGACAAAACAATTTTTATACATAACTGCTGAATGTACAATCCACTAAGTTGTACGTGTGCCTTCTCTTTAGTCACTTCCACCTCTGTAAAACCTTAGACTGTATAAATGCAACTAGAAATGTAACTATTGTAATATACAAATGTAAATTGAAATGTAACTACTCTGTGTTTTACTGGAACTTAGTATAATGCACTGTAAGCAAATGGTGCTCTTCTTCCCGGGCCTCCCCTAAAAATGAGTATTACCCAGTCGGACCTTCCCAGTAAACAAAGACAAATAAATAAATTAAATTAAATAAATAAATAATTCTAGGCATTAGTAGTTAGTAGCTTCCTGCTGCAGGAGGTTTGGTTCCCTCTACCTCCATTTTCTTTGTGCATATCTTTCAGTAGTGTGAGAATTCCAAAAAAGCCAACATAATGAGGGGCAAAAACACAAAATCAGGAACAGATTCTAAATATTGCTCTCATAAATATAGAAAGTTGATAGAATAACAGCTTTCAAGCCTGCATGCATTTTCTAAAGGATATGAATTCTGAAACACCAAGTCTGTCATTACATTGTAACTTAATTTATTTATTTATTTATTTATTTTACATTTGTTGACCGAGCTAGTCTAGCTGGATATATGTCCATTTTCAGTAGAGGCCCGGGGAGATAAGCTCCGAAATTAAAAATTCTAATGATACTAAATAAAATCACATTAAAGAAATACATGTAAAGTAATCAGATAAAAATTAGATAAAATTAAGATATTGTTACTAGTGACATAGTTATAAGATATAAACATGCAGTAGTTAGGAAATAAACAAAAATATTGTAGCACATGACATACATGGAGAATACTATCAAATGTACAGAGAGTAGGGATATAGGAAAGTAAGAGGAAAAGTAAGTACACCTTTTTTTTTTTTTTTTTTTTTTTCATAGATAGTAAGAAGGAGTTATAGATCAGTGGATGCCAATTTGACATAGAATTTGGGTATTACAGATGTGAAGTATAGTCAGGGGTCAAGAAATAAAGTTAGTCAGGATTAGTACAGGGGCACAGCCATTGTGTTTTGAGGTATAGCCTGAGTTTCTTTTTAAAGAGAGATTTTGAGGGAATAGACGAAAGTTCAGAGGGAAGCAGGTTCCAATGTTTTCCAACAGTGTTAGAGAAAAGAGAATCTCCGGCCTTGTTGTTTGACTTGACAGTATCTATAAGAAGTTTGTGTGCAGATCTTAGGGACTTTAGGTTATGGTATGGGTGAATAAGAGTAGATGGTATAGGTGTTTTGTCAGTTTGATAAAGAATTTGATGGGCTATGCCTAGTTGATTAATTTTTAGTTGCTGCTGAAATTCAAGCCAGCCTAGTTGTTTTAAATTAGTACTGTGGTGGGTTCTGTAAGGGTTTCCTGTGGCAAATCTGGCTATGTTGTGGTAGGAGTTTTCTAATTTCAACAGATTCTTTTTTGATAAGTTGGTAAATATGGGAGAGGCATAGAGAAGGGGTGAGATAAGGTGGGAGTGGGCTATAGTTGTATTAGATTCTGGAGTGAGGAAAGGTTGGATTCTGTAAAGAGAGCCTATTTTTTTTGTTAATAGTTTTCAATGTGTTGTCTATATGTGCATCAAAGTTAAGGTTGTTGTCAATGGTAATGCCTAGTAGTTTGGTAGTAGAATCTTGTGATATAGGTGTGACATTTTTTGATGTTATAGTAAAGTCAATGTTTGGAGAATTGCTGGAAGGTGTGAAGAGGAGGAGTTTAGTTTTTTTGGGTTAAGTAGTAGACAGCGTTGGGAAAACCATTCTTCTACAGAGTTAAATATGTGTTGTGTGAGGGAGTGAAGGTCTGATACAGATGTTGCTGAGCAGATTAGTGTAGAATCGTCTGCGTATTGTATACATGTAGCTTGGGGAGCAACTTGGTGTAGGTCATTGATAAATAAAGAAAATAGGAGGGGACCCAGTATGGACCCTTGTGGGACACCAATGTTGACAGGTAGCTGGGAGGATAGAGTGGAGTTCCAGAGTACTGCTTGATGTCTGTTATTTAAGTAGGACTTAAACCAGTTAATAGATTGGGTATCAATTGACAAGGATTGAAGAATGTGTATGAGTATTTGGTGGTTGGCCATGTCAAAAGCTTTGGATAGATCTAAGAAAAGTGCAGAGGAAAGGGTGTTATTGTTGCGATTTTTCTTGATTGTGTCTGTAAAGGAGAGGAGGGCAGTGGTGGTACTGTGGGATGGTCTGAAACCATGTTGGGTATTAGAGAGTAAGTTATTTTGGAGAAGGTGGTGAAGCAGTTGCTTGTGGATACACCTTTCCATAATCTTAGATAAGGGAGAGAGAAGGGCTATAGGGCGGTAGTTAGAGATTTCAGTAGAATTTCCACCCTTATGAAGTGGGATAATGTGGGAGATTTTCCAAAGTTTAGGGATATATCCTTCAGTGATGGTTCTGTTTATCAGTATGGAAATTGGGTAGGCTATTGATTTGGCTGCTAATTGCAAGTATTCTGCGGGTATTAGGTCTGCGGAGGGAGTACATGGTTTGAGTTTTTTGAGAAGGGAGCGAATACAAGTTGTTGGGACAGGTTGGAAGTGAAATGGGGGGGTGGGTTTAGGTTGCTGTTAGATATGTTTGTGTTTTTGATGGGGAGTTGACTGGCTAGGGTTTGAATAGTTTCGGTAAAGAAGGAATTAAAGTAATTTGCAATTTGGTTGGGGTTCCTTATGTCAGAGCCTTGTGGGTTGGGTGTGACAGGTTTACTTGGCTGTAGTAATTGATTTATGTTTGCCCAGAACTTTTGTGGGTTATTTTGGCGAGTATGTTGAGGTTTCAGGTAGTAGTTTTTTTTATCGTTCATTATTGCTTTTTTGGTCTCATTTCTCAGTTGTTTGAAGTTTTGGTAATCTGCTGTGTTTTTAGTTAAGCGAGATTTGTTCCAGATTTTATTTCTGAGATTGATTTTTTGTTTGGTTTCTATTGAGAGCCAGGGGGCAGATTTAGTTCTAATTCTAATAGAGCGTGTGGGGGCATGGTAGTTGAGTATGGTCAGAAACTTAGCATTAAAGAAATCTACAGCTTCATCAAGAGAAAGGTGTTTTAAGGGTGTCCAGTTACATGCCTTCAGTTCATTTTGAAATAGCTCCAAGTTAAAATTTGTTTTAGATCTGATTGTTCTGGTTATGTTTTGGGTAGGAGGGTTGGTTTTGAGCCTGATGATGTAGGTTAATAAGTGATCACTTATATCATCAGGGAGGGTTCCTGTTACAAAAATATTGGGTTGATTATTGGTGAGTATCCAGTCTATGGTACTTTCTTTTTTGTTAGTTTTATTTATTCTAGTGGGGGAGGTGATAGTCTGAGAGAATCCATAAAGGTTAATATGGCTAGTAGGATGTTTGTTGTTACAAGATTGCCAGTCAATGTTTACGTCACCTAGGATGATTGTTTCTTGGGGTAAGTTTAGTGATAGCCAACATAGGATTTTTTCTATGGTAGAAATATTATTTCCTGGGGGAACATAAATGCAAATAATAAAGATTGATTTGGCTGTGTTTAGTTCAAGTTTGGTAATACGAATTTCAGCATTAGAGTCTTGGGGAGGTTTTTGGTGGAAAGTGGTTATTTGAAGGCTGGATTTAAATAAGATAGCTATACCACCACCTTTTTTAGATTCTCTGTCGAGATGTAAGATATTATAGCCAGGAGGAATGAGTTCGCTGTCTCTTGTTAAGGGTTTTAACCAGGTTTCTGTTAGACAAATAATATCAAAGGAGTAGAGTTCTAAGAGAGCATGTAGTTGAGTTGTTTTATTATTAATACTACGCATGTTGAGGTTAGCTATTGAGAGTGAGTTCTTGGGTTTTTTAAATAGTGGGTTAACAGTGGGGTTTAGGTAAATGGATTGATTTAAGGAGGAGTCAATTGGACCTGGGTTTGGGTGAATATCTCCAGTCTTATGTGAGAGAAGTAGGGTTAGGTATGCAGTGTTTGTATATTTACTATGAGGAAGGGGTATCCTTCTGGGATTTGGGTGTACATGTTTTATGTGGGTTATTCTATGATATCTAGGTAAAAGATAGTTAGGTGTGGAAGTTATGTTGATGTGATGGTTGAGGTAGGTAGGAATAAAAGAGTAAGTTTGTTTAGCTGGGTTGTTAAGGTGTGATAGTAGTGGTTGTTCATAGGAGGTAGTAAGGTGTGCTAATATTAAAGTGGGAATAAGTGAGAGCACAACTATGGTATGTTTGAGTACTAGGGTGGGGAGTTTATACATTTTAAAGGTGGGTATTAAGTTTAAGTAACTAGTACAAGTGAAGTGGGTGTGGTATTGTAAGGCCAGTTAAGTGGTGCATGTGAAAGGGTGTGGTTAAATGAAGAAGTATGGAGGGGAAAAGAGATGATTGGTTAGTTGTGGTTAGGTTGTAATTGGAGGAAAAGGAGAGGGGGTGTGGTTAAAGGAAGAAGTATGGAGGGAAAAGAGATGATTGGTTAGTTGTAGTTAGGTTGTAATTGGAGGAAAAGGAGAGGGTGTGTGGTTATGTAGGTATAAGTGTAGATGCACTGGGGGTGGGTGGAATTTGGGGGTAGGGTAGGGGAGCAGAGTGAGCCTGCAGGGCGAACGGAGCGGGTAGACACAAAGGAAGAGAAGTTAGCAAGGAAACAATCAGCAATGCAGGTAGCTACAGGTTGGAAAGGTATGTTATGAGTGGAGAAGGTTTGAGAATAAAGGGGAAATGTAGAGAAAGACTTCTTGAGGAGTACAAACTAAAAGGCACCAAGTAAGTTAGAATAAGAACCAGTGAGAAGTTTAGTAGATGGTAAAAGTTTGCCAAATAGCATAGGGAGAGGGGGAGTGATTGATGGGAGAATGGCGCCCCCTAGTGGGCAGTTCAGGAAATGAAGGTGAGTTTGTAAGGCAGCAGAAAAGTGTAGGAGAGTGTTAGAGAAGTTAGCAAGGAAACAATCAGCAATGCAGGTAGCTACAGGTTGGAAAGGTATGTTATGAGTGGAGAAGGTTTGAGAATAAAGGGGAAATGTAGAGAAAGACTTCTTGAGGAGTACAAACTAAAAGGCACCAAGTAAGTTAGAATCAGAACCAGTGAGAAGTTTAGTAGATGGTAAACGTTTGCCAAGTAGCATAGGGAGAGGGGGAGTGATAGATGGGAGAACAGCGCCCCCTAGTGGGCAGTTCAGGAAATGAAGGTGAGTTTGTAAGGGAGCAGAAAAGTGTAGGAGAGTGTAGAGAAAGAAATCTATAGTGAGGGGGTGAGGTAGTGGAAGATGTGTATAGGCTGTTAGGTAGGTACAGAATAGGGGTGAGGCTGCTGGCTACTCAGGCTCCCAGCGGACTTTGAAGCCCTGAAACTGGTGGTGGATAGGGTCTGTTTTACCAGGTAAATTTAGTCCAAAACATACTTATTGTTTTCCTTGATGGAGGGTGCAGCAAGCTGGAGGTTGAGGCCACAAGCGTATGGATAGGGTTCTTAACACACCAGGTAGGCTGAGGTTGTATCAGGAGTAGGCACAAATCGAGTTGGGTACTTAGGGGAAGAAGGGAAATAAAGGTGGAGGAGAGAAACAGAGTTAGAAATTCAATGTATATATTAAAGAAGGCATTAATAGCTAGCAGTAATACTTATAACATTGCAAATAGTAATTGAGCTAAGATGCTTACAATTAGCCAGTCTAAACAGTTCTTAAGTACTACTAGGCAACAGCATTGATGAGGTAAAACAGCAGGTAGCACAAATGCAATGGTATGAAGTGCCGTCAGATACATGCATTTAGCAGTCTAAGCAGTTTTTAATTACATCAGGCAACAGCAACAAGGAGGATTAAACAACAAGTAACTCAATGGAATGGTACAAACATGCAAGATAAAAATGGTAAGCAGTAAGAGGGATAGCAGCAAGATGGGGTACCTGACAATAATAGGTAGTCTAAAGGTGCCTGTTCAGTAATGAACTTCGGAGGTTCATAATCCAAGGGAAATATCTGTAGCAAAGTAATGCGTGTGAAAAAAAAAAATTACTGAGGGCAGCACAGACAGGGATCTGCTATTATACAGCAGGGTTGCAGTATATGGGGTCAAAACAACCTTCACAGATTTAGAGGAAGCAGGGCTGTCTGCAGTGTAGAGAGTTGAACAAGCTGAAAGTGAGGTAGAGACAGCCTCCTTCAAGCAGGAGCTGTGGATGGGGTACATTAACTACACTAGTGTGAGCTTTAAACAGGAAAGAAATAAAGGCACTACAATATATTTACCACCTACACATCGGCAGATTAAAACAAGTCGAACTCGGCTGTGAGGAATAATATACAGTTACCCGAGTCAGTCAGATTACACTTAAAAATAGTTGGCACCATTGTAAGTAGCCATGGCTGCCAAAAAGCATTAAACACAATGTCGCACAGTATGATCAAATCATATGCTGTTGAAGGAGTAGTCTTTAGTGGTTGGAAATACGTTTGTGGTTTCAATAATTCAATAATTATACTGAGGAAGATGCAGGGAAATATATGATATCCCAGCTAAATGCTCGGACAGTGCTCCACGTTGGTGGAGTATAACACAAAACGGCCATTTTTCTTAAAAAAAGCTTAAGCACAATAAGCTAGGCAAACATTGCTGTAAAATACTTAAACAGCGCTTGTTTTCAAGGTAATAAGTACTTTAGACCAAGGTCTCAGTCTCACGCCATGTGGGTGATGCAGTAAGCAAATTGTATGCTAAAGCTTAAAGCCACAGGACGCTAGTCTATTTACAGGTTAAAAAGATCTGAATAGTAGCCTAAATTGCTAAGAGCAGGGGTACCATTAGGATCTAGGCAATGTCCGAGGTGACCATAACATAGAGTGCACAATTACAGCTGTGTCACAATATCATTAATTCATAGATGACTTGCCCAAAAAGCTCAAATCTGATGAGGAACAGACTAAAAATATGAGGCTAAAATCTGGACATTCTGCAAAATTGTGGACAATTCAGAACTACTGAGGTGATGAGTTCTACCAGGTTTACTATCGTAAGTATGAAATGCAGTTGGCTGAAATGCAGTAATATCGACTTGGAAAACTGAAAACGGAGTGCACCAATGTGCAAAATGTCGAATCCGCATATTAATATGCAAATTCAACCTTACTCAACATTAATAGAATGCAGTCCTACACCTCACCAGACGTAACGTGAGGATATTGCAGGGGAGCAAGCCTCCCCCTGCGATCCCCACACCCCATGCAAAATATATATTCCAACTCAGAGATTGCACTACAGTGGGGAAAAGGGCACAGTTCCTGATCCCCATTGTATCGCGATCTCTAGTTTAATAACTGACCTCATCTTTGAAAATGCACTGAGCATTCACAGAAATGGAACTCGCACAAGGAAAGACTCAACAACACGGGTTAGCCAAATGTCATTCGACAACCCGTGGTCGCCAAAATATTCCTATGCAACTTAAATGTAAAACGTTTTACCATCCTACATGTTGCACATGGAAACAGTGGCACCCCTCTTCTCCTGAGTGGGAGAGGGAATTCATTATTACCTGCTGGCTTGATGATCTAGGTTTGTGTACACCTTCTGCTCAGGGTGGTGAGTGCTGGGAGGAGTGGGGAGATGTACTCTGCACATCTGTCAGGTTCAAGAGATGCACTTTAACACAGCTAGACACCACTTCTCAACTTAGAGCCCCTTGTCATGGAACTGCCCATTAGGGATTTTGGCCTACAGTATAGGCAAGCTTCCGGCACAGCTCTTTGGGTTCTGGCTCCTTGAGGATTAATAGTGAAAGCCTGTAAAGATCTGGCTAATAAAGGTAGGAGTAACTACTGAACCACTATGTTTATAACTTGAAGTACTGTTATTTAAACTTACTGTGACTCTTTCACAGAGGTTTCCTTCTTTGATGAAATATCTAAAGCAAAACAAAGTTCCAACAGACCCTGT